>NC_135778.1:33290145-33298765 GCF_028453695.1 Augochlora pura | reverse complement strand
GAATGAAACCGATGCCATAAACGCCTAAGAGATAGGTCTGCATATTTGTATAAAATACAGCCACTTACAGACAACCTAATATTTATCAGCATAACAATTGGGAAGGGTGAAGTCTTCTCTTTCAAATAAGGCCAAGTATATGGCCTTTGAATCGGCTCTGTATCGCCTATAATTCTGTCAAAGTTCGAGAATTTTGAGAATCGTGAAAAGTGGCCGACATTTTAGGTTACGCAACTATACGGGAAAAAATGATAGGGCGATGAACCTTAACTCGTTTTAAAATGAAAGTAGTTGATTTTTGGTCGTTTTTGTAATTCAAATGTTTCTGCAGAAGCGAGAAAATTTTCTTTATGAACAATACTAACGTAGTTATAAACAGTAAAGTTTTCTCTTTCAGACAAGACCAAAAATATTGATCTACGATCTTCTCTCACCATATTACAGTACTTTGAAACACAAGTGTGTCGTCGGCAGTTAAAAACGTTAGCTTACGGGGTTGCAGTTAAATACTAGGTAGTAAGTTGTTCACATTCAAAATACTGTAACATTATAAAACAAAATCGTACGATGAAACAATTTAGCTCATTTTAAAGCCCAAAGTACTCTCTTTCGATCACATTGAATTCTACTCCGCTAAAGCAATGTCGGTTAAAATCGTAGACTAACAAATGGAAGCAAATGTCCACGGCGCGGATGTAACTTTGTAAAAATTTCGCCTCGAGTCGTCGAGTCGTCGCGGATTCGAAGTTCGTGGTCTCCGAAGACACGAACGGAAGGGGGAGGGGGAAACGTCGAGAGAGTGGGAAACGGAGTGACAGACTAATTTTCGGTGGATCCAGCCCCGCCGCGGGAGAATCATCGCCAGCGACGCGACGTTCCGATCGACGGACGTTTGAAATTTTCATCTGAGGCGATGGCCAGACGTTGGCCGAGGCTGCTGTCTACGAGAGATCGGCGTCCAATTCGAGGGAATTGTGGCGGATGACGAGGAAGGGACGCACCGGTGGGGTCGGGACCCCAGAAAAACTGACGGAATCTCGAAATATGGCAATTCAAGTAGTTTTCATTGTCCGTCAATAAGTCATACTTACTTTTACCGAATCAGTCAAATATGATAGACTTGAAATATTTGTGTATATTTTTATTTTTATTTATTCTTATGGAGTTTCATATTTATATTTATATTTTTACAATTACAGGAAAATGTGTATCAAACAAATTAATATAGTATGGTAGTATTTAAAAGATACTTTGAGATTTAATTAATATGGGCTTTTCTTGTTACCTTGGAAAACGCTAAATATATATTAGAATTGTATTATATATATACATTATGTATTTTATTTTACGTATATATTCTTATATATTTTGATACATGTATAATAGAAGAATTTCTTTCTTGCAAAAAAGGCCGAGAATTTATCGAACTTTTCTACCGAAATGAAGACGAACTCGATTGCTTTTCTCTTTTTAATTATTTCTTTTGTATTATTATTATTTATTGCATTATTATTTATCTTGTCCACTTCAATCGTATCTTAACACTCAAATGATCGCATATTATTTCCTTTGTAGGCTTACTCTAATACTTCAATAAAAAAACAAATAGATACATATAGGAAACTAAAGATCCACATATTTATCAACCGTATAACTAATACATTCTGAACGTAATTTTTAAAATAAGTTTATTAATACAATATTCAATCAATAATTTAGTAATTCATTATTCAATTAATAATTTAGTAATTGAGTTCTTAGTTCCTATGATACTGAAAGAATGAAATGTTAATTTGTCGAAACAGCAGAGCCATGTAATTTATTCCAGGTTTTCTGGTCCCAAACCCCGAATGCGGCCGCCTGAAGGGGCGAGGGACGTGTTTTCGAGCAACCTGTCGCGAAACGCCAACTTTTTCGTGTGTTTGCGAGCAGGAACGAGACCTTGGAGCAGGAATTTGGGTTTCGAGGTAGAAAATGGAGCCCCCTGTTCCCGGAAAATTGGGGGACGCAGCCCCCAAAATCCGTGGACGGGACGCACACACGCGGTTAGCCACCTTAAAGAAGGTCTCGGCTAGCGTTTTGACGTTTCTTCGACATATTTTGACGCATCATTCTTCCCGGAGGATCCCAAAGCCTCCACCGAGCCTTTTTCAACTTCCCCCCTCCGACCGATTCGGATGACAGGCTTTCCGTGAGCGGTGTCATCCCGAGAAAACCGTGACCTTTTGTCACGGCGCCGCCTTCGTGGCTTCGGTTTTTTAGTTTCCACGAGCACGTTTGCAGTCGGCACTGATATTGTTGCTCTCGACGTGACATGTCGTAGTGTCGATCATCGAATCGAAGATGGCTGCACCCGTGGAGAAAATGTATTACAGTTTGTAGAGATTTTTGAATTGAGCTACTTTTTGGGAACGACTGGCTGCGCTTTTCCGGCTGCAGCTTTTAAGAAAAAAGGTTTAAACAATATTTAAATTACTAGTTGTAAGAGCCGAGGTTTTGATCTTTAAAATGAGTTGTGGCTTATTGTCCTATGATTTTTTTTTCGCGAGGTCATAGTATTTTGAATGTGATAAACTGTAAACCACCCCTAGTAGGTTAATATTTTCAAACGACTGAAAACGCACTTGTCGCTTAAAATGTTGGGAAATAGTACCAAAAAATCGCGGAGCAACGTTTTTGGTCTCGTTTCGAAGAGGAAACTTTGCTGTTTATAACTATATTAGTATTAATCGTAAATAAAATTTATTCACTTTTGCTGAAGAATTTGAATCCAAAAAATGAGCAAAAAACGACTATTTTCAATTTTTCTCCTGTTACGAAAAGGAACAAGATTTAATTAAAATATAACTAACAGCGTTAAAATGTAGACACTTTTGTCTTTAAAATAAATTAAAGATCATCGCTCTACGATTTTTTTTCGCAATGTGACGTAACCTTAAATATAGCACAATCTTCGCCTAGCATTTCTTGCCTTAGAACTTCGAACACGATCCCACTGTTTCGATTCAAGGTGCCACAAAACGGTAATAAAAAATCCTGGACTATTCTCTTAATGCTCATTAGAAAGAGCTCATTAAAATCCTTTAAAATTACATTGGCTGTAATCACGATAAAAATTCTTTTCATTTCTCCATAGACATATGAACCCAAGAACGCCAGGGAATCGTCTATCACCACATTGTTGTCAAATACTTTTCAAACAATTCTGCTCAAAAAATTTCACTCAAACAATATAACTCAAAAACAGCTTAACCCAATCAAAGATTGGGATTTTCCCGTCAAAACAAGCTAAAATCCATTATCCTACCTCCTTTCCCTGTAAAATTATAATATTTTAAAGAGGCGCAATGCACAAGCCTCCGAAACAGGTCATTTACTCATATGCTCCACTGCCACCCTTCGCACTAAAATTACCACAAACCGCCCCCAAAAGAATCAAAAACCAACACCCTCAACCTCTTCACAAAACCAAAACTTTCCTCATCGGGCTCCCATCAATTCCATATCTAACAAAAATATTTCCACCTCCATACAAACCTCCAAACACGAGAAGTTCCATCCAAGAAGCACCTACTCTTGCTCGTTAATATTAGGTTCGTGTACGCGAGGATCTCCACGCGTACACGATGTTTACATCGCGCGTCTGAAAGAGAGAGAAAGGGAGAGTCGATATCGCGGCATGGCCGACGAAGTAGAACTTCATCGTGGAAGCTGTGAGCCGGACTTGGCCGGTGCTTTATAGCCCCCTGCGGTACCCTGTGCCCCGGCAGCCCCCTCCGTCGTTCCGACGGTTCGGTTCTCCTCGGTCTTTATCGATCTCGAGACGTAAAAAGATCGCGAGCGGGAGCAGGCGAGCCCGAGGTCGACGCGACGTTTCGTCCCCGATTCCCGTCGCTCCGTAAGAATACTGCCGCGCTGAGATAAGAGTTATCTGTCGGGCTCCGATACGATAGAGCCCCAGGGTATTGGTGGAAGCGTGTGCGTGCAACGTACGGGATCCTTCGCCCCCTTTCACCCTCGTTTCACCCGAGGCTCGCCTTCTCTCTCTCTCTCTCTTTCTCTCTTTCTCTCGCTTTCTCTCTCCCTATCGCTCTCGTCTTCTCTCTCTCTCTTTCTATAGAGAGCGCGCGCGCGCGGTCCTGGAGGGTGTTACGAGCCATTGTTGGCCATGATGCATCGCCTCGTAAATATTGTATCGGGACGGGAAGTAGCTTCGCGTTTAGGCACGATAAACCTGCTCTCTCGCGGCAGATTTCACCGAGATTTCTTCCTCGCCGCTTCGATCATCGTCCTAGGGGACAATGCTAACGAGATGCCGGCTCCTAGTCTTATTGACGCTCCTAGCCTTTTATTAAATCTTTCAGCACGAAGCCGTTTTAACACAAAATGGTCTCTCCGTGGAATAGAATTCTTATTCTGTACGATTCAGTGCGTTTGATGCCTATGGAGCTGATTCTAAAACAATTGCAGTGTTTAACCCTTAGCACTCAATAACTTACAATTAACTTAACACATAGCATTGTATCATTTCTAAAATAATTTTGACATTATTAACAACCCTTCTATTTAAAAGATTGTTAAAAGCGTAACAGTTTTATGATTCACTGGACTCAATTTCATATACATAAATTGTACTAAGTTATATAAAATGGAAATGCAGCTGGTTAAAATAGCTATTTTAGATCTGGGCTATTAACACTGTAAAAATCACGTCAACCCTGCGCTAGTAATAGAATTACCCTTAACAACCTTAAAGACTTCATAACACCCCAAATCGTCCCATCAAATTTACAACAATAATAACAATAATAGTAATAAAAATCAAATTTAAATAACTTACAATAATGCGCAACAATATAATGAAAAATACAAAGCCAAAGAAGACAGTACGGAACAATGAAGCATCGAAGAATGAAGGTCAATAGGTTAACCGAGTTGTGCGAAACGCAGCCCTTCGGGCGACCTCGATTTCCAGCGCGCAGAATATCCTTCTTCTCTCAATAAATTTCGCGCAGTGTGTCGCAGAGAAGAAAAGCAGGAGAAGGAAGACCGAAGAGGGAAGGTTGTGTCAAGGGGTCGCCACTACCCATGCAAAGACCATGGTGCAGAGGACACACACGGGGACACATGCCGCGAGGAGCACGAGCAGAGGACAAGTTGTTCGCAGATGCGCGTCACACGCGAATTACAGGACAGGATCGCCACGGGGGTTTCCTGTATTATGTCCTGGCCACGTAACCCTCGTTAAGGGGGTTTCTTAATGGGGACAGGCCACCCCCGTATCGATAGTTTACCGAGGAGAGACTATTAACCGAGCAACAGCGACCTGCTATCTCGCCGCAATCCAGGCCGCTTAATCCCTCGATCTACGAGACAAGATTCACCCGGGACGATCCATGATATACAACTCGCGAGATCAACTTCTGTTTCGCCAGCGATATGGTGCGTCTAACCTGCGTCAGTATTAGGGTGTCCCATAAGTTCTTTCCGCGGCACGATGTATGTATATGGGTTCAAGACTATGCTCAATGGAAATCCGCGATATAGTGTGCGCGATAATGTGGATCCCACTAACATTTCCAGGACGACGGTATATAATTATTTAATCGGTACGAAGTTTGAGTTCCAAATCAATTCACGGAGACTGATGTCTTATGAACCGCATCTCTACGTGCGATTTGCTTCTTCAGCGAGACGAAACAAATCCTCTTTTAAAGAGCCAAGTCAGTGGAGACGAGACTTGGGTTTTATCATGAAAGTAATTCTGAACTGTTTTGGAAAGAGTATTCATGAGAGATGGGAAAAGGGAGTAGAGCATAACAGTTCGTATATAATACAATAAGTTATCTTTAAACAACAAATATCGTATAGTGATTTCGCATCAAAAAGAAGGGAGAAATTTATGGTACACCCTAATATTTGGAAGTTGAGTATGATACTCAAAAGTTGTCAGGTTTAAAAGGGCATTTATTTTTTATACGTGGAGCTCTTTCCGTGATTTGGAGACCAATTTTTTTTTCTTAAATGGAATACTATATTCTGTGTGCGTGTGGATGTGAAAGAATATCGAATTTTAAGAGAAAAGGTAGTAATTATTATTAGTTGTAGATCTAACAGTTAACAAAGTATTCGATTTATTTTTGGAAGATTTTCTTTGCTTTCCTCCAACTTGATATTACGTGCAGAACTATGTCTAAGTATATTTAATTATATTTGCCTATATTTGACTATATTTGACTATATTTGACTATATTTGACTATATTTGACTGTATTTGGCTGTATTTGGCTGTATTCGGCTGTATTTGACTGTATTTAATTATATTTGATTATATTTGACTGTAGCAGACTATATTTGACTATATTAAATTATATTTAACTGCATTTAACTACATTTACCTACATTCGACTACATTTAACTATTTTCACCTAAATTTAACTACATTTGACTAGGTTTAACTACATTTAATTACATTTAATTACATTTAATTTAATGTACCTACATTTGACTGTATTTGACTATATATAAATACATTTAACTACATATTACGACTTTTAACCACATTTAACTATATTTGATTAAAAACTACATTCAACTACATTTAACTACATTTAACTACATTTAACTACATTTAATAATATTTAACTATATACAACTACATTTAACCACAACTAACTACACTTACCCACATTTAGTCACGATAGATTAACTATACTTAGCAACACCGTGGCAATTCCGCCGCTTTCAGTCTCAGAAACCGGAATCCTCTTAGCTCGCGTCCGAGAAATCAGAAAATCTGAGAAAGCCCGGGAAAAGGTTGCCCCGTGAGCGATCGAGAGAAAGGTCGGTCGGCTTCGAAGGGCCGTCGAAGGGACGCCCAGCACTTCGTTCCATAAACGCCCATCCGAGGGAATTTGAATACCATTAACCGCTCGCATAACCTTCTTCTCTCCTTCCCGCGAACGCGATGACGTAGCTTGTTCATACTCTGTTATTAGAGCAGCGTATTTACTGTTCTCAACTTCGCCGCAGCCTTCGCGCGCGTTCCCCGTCGACACGCTACCGCGCGCAACCGTTGTTGAAAGCTTGCACATTATTTTGCAACGACGCGAGTTACGTTGTTACCATGAGACGGCTGTTACAAGTTAATACGGAATTTGTTCTACGATGTTTGTTGCAACGCGTATTTCGACGAGGAGGCTCGTGGAGAATTTGTTGAGGAGAATGTTATTTCTGTGGCAGGAATTGTATTTGTTAATAATTAGATGCTGGTTAAACATTGTTGAATGTAGTTGAATTTTGTTAAATATTGTTGTGTATAGTTAAATGTAATGGGATGTGGTGAAATATAATTAAATGTAGTTAAATGTAGTTGAATATAGTTAAATATAGATAAATGTAGTTAAATATAGTTAAGTACAGTCAAAACATTGTCAAATATAGTTACATATACCGTAATATACTGAAATATAGTTAAACATAGTTAAATATACTTAAACATAGTAAACCACTGGAGGGATACAAAGTTGAAGTCATTCAAAACGTATCTTCATCATCCCCATAGTGGAGCCCTCGACTACAACAGCTAAACTATACACTAAACACGATAAAATAAATAAGTGAATAAGCTAAAAAAATAAGCCAAAAACAAATAAATAACCTAAATATAATTATCACATCAATAATCATCAAAGACATCATTTTCCTCCCAGAAACTATTAAAGCAATCTTTTAAATGTTATTCTATATATTTTTGACTTTAACAAATACCTTATATTAAAAATCATTCACCACCATGTTAGAAATCAAATGAATAACGCGAAGACGTTTATAGTCGATTCAAATTCTAAGATACTTGAACTTGAGAAAACTGTGAACGGCGTTCGTTTATTTTGCACTTCCGACTATATCGTTGCACTTCTATTGGCTGTATGAACTGTGGACCTTTGTTCGTATCGCGTTGTCTCGATCAAGATCCTAAATACGTCCTCCAATGTAGATCCGGTGGATACGAACAGTCCGATCGATTTCGGATGCTGTTCTGTGCGGCGGAGCTTAATTGGCCGACTTACGCCGCCAAGAGGTCCGACTAAATCGAAAACATATTCGCCGGTTTAACGAACCGGAAGGTATATGTTTAGTCGATTTACTCTCACCCCGGGGGTGCGGGGTGGGACCGACCCCTAGTGCCGCTGCTGTTTACCCACCCTGCTGCGATCGACCCCCTCGAACACTTACGCTCGCAGGTTATTTATTGGCCGAAGTCTACGACTTGTGCTTCGCAGATTGCGGGAGACACTGGTGGACGAGACGATAAGGCAGCTAGGGGCAATAGTTTCATACTTTTCGGTAAGGGGGAATCTTGCTCTATGAGATTGCATTTTTTCAGACGCGTGAAACATTTTCGCGGATCTGCGGAGAGATTTAAAACCGAGAAATGGGGGAGGAGTCACTGTCTTCGCATTTTGGTTTGCATCGTGAAATACAAAAGTCTTGACGAAATATAATTTATATCAGTTGAAATAGGAGAACTTTCTCTTTAAAGGAAGCTATAATTTATTGATTTACGATTTTTTTTTTTCATAGTTTTACAGAACTATAAATAAAGAAAGATTTTTGGC
>NC_135778.1:33173165-33290045 GCF_028453695.1 Augochlora pura | reverse complement strand
CATTGTTACGGGTTTTATTTCAACGTTGAGGATTTTATTTCAATGTTGAAGGTTTTATTTCAACGTTAAGGGTTTTATTTCAGTGCTGAGAGTTTTATTTCAATGTTAAAGGTTTTATTCCAATATTAAGATTTTTATTTCAACATCTAGGATTTTATTTTAAAATTATAATTACTATGTTCTGAACGCAATCTAAGGGTAGCTATCTTGTATTGTTTTATAGCAACGAAAAGACTATGTTTTCTTGGACTCTTCGCTAGTTTTATTAAAATGTCGGCTTCAACTAAGAAGTTTCTTCAATGTTTTCTGGTAGAACGATTTTTAAGGTTTTTTGCAATATTGAAATAAAAAATGCGCATTCTGATCGATTCGATAACTTTAGTATTATGCCTTATATTTGTTTTGCAGGAAACAATTAATTTTATGTTTATTCTATATGACATACTAAATTATGTCATTGGAAAGTGAACGAAATAAGGGTGAATAAAATAATAATATAAAATAGTGATAATAAATGAAACATAAAATATGAAACAAAAAAATAATTTGTGTCGTTCAACCAATATAAAATTCATTAGACTTGAATAATTTACCGAGATATATGCTTAACTGCTGAACTTTATGCACAATAAAAATCGTTCTGGTTAGTTGTAAATTAATTGTAAAAGTGCATTCACGAGTTTGGTATTTCAATTAAAAATTTTCGTCATAAATACATAAAATCCGAAAAATAGATCCCAGTTGGATATCTCCATTTTCTCAGTCATATTCTCGCAGTAAAAAATATTCTAGTTGAATATAAATTACCGTCAATTGAAGGCGATTCTTTGTCCTTTGAAATAACTCAAGGCTCATTATCCTATGATATCTTCATACCAAGTTACAATAAATTGAATGTCGAAGGATTTTCGTCCAAGATTTCATCACCCTATATTATCGAAAGGCTGATATTATGATTTTGACTTAATATTTGATAAAATGGATAAAAAAAATCGTAGATCAATATTTTTACTCTCGTTTGAAAGCTGAGACTTTGTTCTTCAAAATCTCAGCGATCCCAGTCACCAAACAAAAATTATTTGGTCTCAGCAGAGACGATTGAATTCGGAAAATGAACAGTAGCTAGCTATTTCCACTTTTCCGCCTGTGATTCAGAGATAATAATATTTTAGCACAACGTAACTTACAAACCTCGAAAGAGCATACTTTCACCTCCAAAACGAGCTAATGTTCATTCCCCTACAATCATACTCCCCAAAGTTACACTAATTCAAACATAGAAGCAACTTCGACTTGCATCAAACGATTCTAAAATTCATATTATAAAATGGCTAATTTTACACTTCCGATTCAAAGTGCCACAAAATAACGGAAAGAATCCAACCTCAACATTTTTTACCTCTTTTAGAAGAAGAGATTTCTCTCTTCAAACCCGTCTGAATTTCACTTCCAAGAAAAATTTATCAAACCTCCGACAAATTCTTAAACTTCTAACATCTCCGAAAAGTACCTTTTGCTTTATTTCGTGATCGCTAACGACTTATTACAAATCAGTCACAGCCGGAACTCCTATTAACAAATAACATAGCCGATTCGAAAGCAGTAATGTTAGCCTTGGAAACGAGCCTGAACAGACCGCGGTCCGATTATTTCCGTCAAAGATTCGGCATCTCGAACGTTGAGCACCGAGCGACAGCCACGAGAGATCCCCGAATCCCGGTGATCAATTTTTGTTCCGCCGCGTCCCCGAGTATCTTCCAGCGACTACTTGACATGCGAAAGGTTCGTTAAATGAATGATTATCGTAACATTAGGACGAACAATGGCCGGGGGATCGGTGGTATTCGCCTCGAGGTGAGCGACTCCGAGGATGTAACATCGACGACAACGATCGGTATCTCGTACGAAATCACGATCTTTCGTAAACGCCCGGACCAATCAAGATCTGGGGACCTAGGCGAACACGCTCGGCGAGCCTCGAAATTCCATCCTCCTCCACCTCGGCCGCCCCTTCTCCCACGCCGGTCCCTTACCCCGGCGGCTAGGAAGTCCCGGGAAAAATAATGACTGGGGAAAACGGAATGATCGTCGGCGGTGGATGAGGCGAGTTCCAGGATGTAACTCATACATTATGTTCGGTGTTGGGATAGGTTTGCATCCTGAGGGACTGGTAGCTCGATCGTTAACCGTAGGAGGTCTCGCAACGTCCTGGGGGTTCGATGGGCTAGGTATCAATCTCGACACCTGGCCGGACTGATTTTCCAGCGGACGCAAGTCACCGTTGTAATTTATTTCGACGGCGCGGCGCGCTCCCACGCGAACTCGGCGCGTTTGTTTCCAAACTTAATTTTCGTCGGCTGTCCGAAAACCGGCCCATTTTTCGCAACAGATTATGGCGGACGAAGAACTGGGGCCTGCGTCCCAATTATGGTATATGCATTCCTTTACAGGTGCGACAAGTTGGTGGATACGGTCGTAATGAGATAATGAGTGGCTCAATTTAGAAAAAGTTAAATTGATCTTGAAATATATTCTTATAAATATCTTCTATTATATATATTTCATTATATATTGTACTGAATATTGTATTGAATAATAGAATTGTTAATACTATGTAAGATAGATTTGTATACTAAACAGCTCTTGTATGAACGTTTTCTTTGTAAGTTTAACGGATTTCGAGATATTTCACTGTTTTTAGATGGTAGAAAACCAAAGGAACTATTTTCAGGTGAGATCTATGTGAAGATTTGATTATTTTTGAGGTTTGTGTTGTTTAATTCTTTGGTTAGGTAAGTTTTGAATATTTTATGAGCTTATGTTTGATATGAAAGTCATGAAAATAGGAATGATAACTATCTCTTAATTACTGTGTCAAATTTTGTGCTAAAATTTTTACGTTTATGATTCTTTGTTTCGTTATTGTGATTATTTATAATAAACGTGTAGTACAAATTTTTACTTTTATAATTCTTCATTCTATTATTCCGATTATCTATATTGTATATTATACTAAAAATTGATATAGTTCCTTTTCATATTATTGCGATGATGTATACTAAATTTTCTGTTACAATCTTTACGTTCATAATTCATTATTATATTACTGTCATTGCCTACATTAAATCTTACAGCACAAAATTTTTTTCTTTAATTCTTTATCATATTATTATGATTATCTATATTATATGTTACACTAAAATTTGTTATAATTCCTTATTATATTACAATTATGTATACCATTACAATCTTTAGGTTCATAATTCTTCGTCATGTTATCGCGACTATCTACATTAAATCTTACACTAAAAGTGTCTAATTTTCGATTGGAATAATTTCCTGGAGGAGAAATAAAATTAATATTTATAATGTGCTTAGAATTACTTCAGAGCTTAAATGTTAATGGCAAAAGACAGAATTTTATTTCGGCTTCAAAAGACGAAATAACATCCTTACTTAACAGATTATTGTTAAGGTTATTGTTAGAAATCATAATCACGAGTCAGACTCATCAAAGTACGATAAGGGGTTGAGGATGGAGTCATAGTAGTTAATCGAAGTTAATCGAAGAAAATCGAAGAGAATTCAAGAAAATCCAAAAGAACTCAAGTGAATCGACCAAAATCGAAGAGAATCGAAGAGAATTGAAGAGAATCCAAAAGAATTGAAGAGACTCGAAGAGAATCGAAGAGAATGGAAAAGAATGGAAGAGAAACCAAGAGAATCGAAGAGGATCAGAGTCAAGCGACACGGCATCCGAGTAAGACGGAAAACCGGGGAATTCCGGACGGTAAGAAAAGGAAAAGGGGAAGAGGGCGGTAAGGGTGTGGCCAACGGTAGCCGAATCAGACCGAATTAGACCAACGAAACGGCCGAGGCTTCGAGCGTTAAATATGGGTGTTCCCCGGGGGATAACAGGATGTCCTCTGATTGCTGCTCTTGTCCACGAGATTACCAGCGCGGCAATTTCTCGAGATATTAGCATTTTTAATGCCCGAAACGGTAGTCGCGGGAGGGATTTAAATACGATCATGGTCCCGCGGCCAGCCACCTGGATCCCCCGACCCTTTTCCACAACGAAAGAGGATCAGTCGATTCCGAGAAATCGACGGCCTAGCAATACCATCGACACGCCCGGATCGATCTTCGGCGACGCGACGGGAAGACGAATGTCCCGGCCGAGGCTCCTCGGTGATTAAAAAGAAACCGTGCGCTGTAGCGTCCGTAAACTTCGCAGGGTTGGTCGTGTGTCTTTCGAGAAGGTATAGTAATTCTGCTGACCCAGAATGATCACGCGATTTGAAATTACAGTCGAAATACGAAGATGATTTTCGAATTTTTGAATTAATCGATTTGCGCAACTTCAAACGGATCTGCGGAGCTGGATAAATTGTTTCTGGGAGGAGAAAATAACATAAATTTGAGGATTGAAATATCTACTTTGCAACGAGCTGAAAAATGTGGAGCTACGATTTTTTTGTTACCGTTTTATAACAGTTTCAATGAGAACTGTGAGAAAAGAAAATTTCATAAATTGAGTCAAATAATCCTAGTTTAAAATTCAGCGAGAAAAGTGTTCTAACTTTGAAAAAGAGAACGATATTGCAATGAACGTTAGCTTCTTTTAAAGAGCAAAGTATCCTCTTTCGAACGACCTAAGTCATATTTAATAGAAATTAGTCTAGTCTAGCTCACAAGCGCGATAGAAGGAACAATCGACGTTTGGTCATCGCTCGGTTTAATACTCCGTGTAAAATACTCCGTGCGAGCGAGCAAATTTCTTCGTCGAATAAAACCGGCGTGATTTTAAAGGGGGGGAGCCTCCGCTTTCGAAGGAGCTGCGAAACATTGGTCTACGATTTTTTGTTGGCGTTCCGTGGTATCCTGAATGAAGCTCTCGCCGGGAACGAAATTCCGACGGCACCGGGGGAGGGAGGAGGCCCTTCGGGCAGGGATTCGAGGAATCGGCCGAAAGCAGGAGATTCCGGCGATTAATTAGGATGCAGCGAAACACGCCGGCTCATCGATGTCCTGTCAGCAATTCTTTCCGGCTCGGTCGACGCCAATTGCGCGTTAAGCAACGGCGAGCGAGCGGCGCCGGCTCGCGCTGCTTCTTTTGCGAGTTCTCGGGATCGACTCGTTATGCACGCGTCGACGGCCCCCGCATCCAGCATCTTCCACGAAAACCACTCCCGTGACTCCGTTTCTCCTCCCTGAGCCTCGACTAACCCGCCATTCTCGGCGACACACCGCCGATTTTCACGCTAATCGAACGGCAATCGCATTCTAATTAACGATCATCCGCGCGGAATTTATGCGTCGACGATATTTTTCCAGGCGATTTTTTGACATTTTTTCACAGAGAAACTAGATCGGACATTGTTGCGAAATTTTTCGCAGGTCTTTATGAATCTATATGCTACATTTTTATATTTTTTTTAAGTTGCTGCTAACGAAATATTGTAATTATTGTTAGGATTGATTGATAGACTGCGGATTTTTTTGCAAAGTAGAATTTTATTTTTCTTATTGGTAATTTTAATGTGTTGATATCGATGTAATAGTGTTTGTAAATTCTTTGAATTAGTTTATTGCTTTGTACTTAAAGTGTTCGTTTTTTTGTCTACTTTTTTATTGATAAAGAATATGCGATTAATGCATTCTCTGCCAAGGTATTTTGAAGAAATCTGTTTTGGACGTCAACATTTTATTTTCTTTGGATAAATAAATAGTAATAAGAAGAAAGTAATAAATACAAAATAAAAAGTAAATCGTTATTCTTTTGTTAGTAATAAATCTTTAATAGGCGCCTTGTAGTGAGCGTCTGCAACGAGATATCTAACAGTGAATGCGTTAAGGGTTGTATACATTTTCCTGACTACTTCGAAGAGACACTTTGAGAATAATTTTCTGAAACATTAAATGAGTTATCGTCATAAAACTTTTGCAAATCACTTTATAAATGTTCAAATCAGACCTCAGAATTTTTGTTAGTTGTTGCCAATGGAATTACAGTAATTACTTAATTTGATGTGCAACATATGTCCTCATGTATTCGACTATTAGGAAAACGCACTTTGACAATTATTCTTTAAAAAACCGAGCAAGCTATTGTCATAAATTTTTGAATACATATTTGCAGACACCTTAGCTATGCTTCTGATTTTTTATATATAGTTGCCACGAAGGATTTACGAAATATAAATATATAATATACCTATGTTTTATACAGAGAATATACGAAATATAAAATATAAATATATTTATATTTCGCACATCCTTCACCGCAACTATGTATAAAAAATCAGAAGCATAGTTCAAGTATCCGTAAATACCATTGCAAAACGTTGTACCAACAGTTCATCCTGTTTTTTAGAAAATAATTGCCAAAATACGCCTCCCCAATAATCAAAACCATAAAAATATACTTTCAATCACACGTCGCTTACCAAATTAAATAATTGTTGCAATTCCGTCAGCTACGACTAACAAAAAATCCAAGACCTAGTTCAAACATTAACAACGAGCCTTACAATGCTTCACAACGACATTTTATACAATATTTCCGAAAAATATTCCCAAAGCGCACCTTCGAAGTAGTCACATTAAAACGTGAACATCCCTCGTCCCATTCTCTGTTAATTACGATCGCTATACACATATCTATACATATACCCGCGCGACGACGATATTTTTATATTTGTAAAAACAAACAGCGATATTTCACGGTTCGACCACGATTTTCAGGGGAACCGAGTATCGCGGAGTGTTTAAGAACGCCGGAAGCGTAGCCGCGAATTCGGCGGACCGTAAATCAGATAAATCCGTTTCCGTGTTATCTGGCCCGGGCTTTTCAAAAGTGCATTTTTTACACTTCGTATATTTACAATCGGCAGATGATCTCGAATTAACGCGGCCCATAAATCAGTATTAGTTTCGAGCGGCGCCCTCCCGGAAACCCCCGTGTCCCGCGAAAAAAAACACGCGAGCGCGCGCGCGCGCGACCCCGCGAAACGGGCGAAAACAAAAAAAAAATGGCACAGAGGCGGCTCGACATGTCGCGACAAAAAAAAAAAAAAAAAATACGCCCGATCGAGATTAATTCTGTTTTTTGGCCGTTCGACGACAGTCGAGTTTTTATAAGCCGCTGCATAATGCCGATAACTTATCGGATTGGTATCGCGAATCGATATCCGCCGAGGCAGTTTCACCGACGGCACGACAAAAAAAATGCCCGCGGTATATGTCTACATACGTACACACACACACACACGTGTCCTCATGTCCACACGGCTGTTTGTTGCTGTACACGTCTATATACATACGCGTGTATACGGTTCGATGTATGCGTGTGTATGATTTCGATATGACCGGAGCCTTTTTTTCTCTCCGCGAGCCCCGATGCAAATGCAAATGCAAATGCGCCAGTCCCGGATGCACTTTTTACCCGCGATCGTTCGATTCTTTCCGGCCTAGTATTTTTTCCAGTGATTAATGCTAATTCCACCCGCGCTGCTTTTGCTCTAGTCTAATATAGTCATCGCGGGGTCGAACACTGGTGGTCGCTGACGGGTTTGAAACATTGTCCGGATTCAATATTATGGAACATTGTGAAAAAAAGATCGTAGGATGATGTAGCATAGCTTGTTTTAAAGGGTAAACTTTCTACTTTCGAACAGCGTTAGTTGCATTTCACTGAAATTATTATTTTCTACGTTGCAAATAAAGAAACGGAAATGGCACCTTTTGGTCACTTTTCGGGTTCGAATGCCTCCTTTAATTTTTAAAAATGTTATCTGCGATTGTAATTATAACGAAATTGAAATCCAAAGTCTATCGTTTCGAACGAACTTAGAATGATCGATCTGTGTCCATCCGGTGCCACTTTACGGCACTTTGAATCGACACTGTCAAATCAGTATCTCTAATCTCGATTCCAAAAACACTTCGCAGATATCATTTGTAGATATTAAAATTCAAATCTTGCGTGAATTTTGGGACACCCTTTATAAACATCACCTGTAATCGTTACAGTCGAAATAGTACTAATCGTCGTTCCTATCTTGTCTAGTTAATTACGCTTGATTATACCGAGCGTATTACATCGGTTGAGGAATTTACGAAGTGGCATAATCGTGTAAAAATGGAGGACCGCGTCGGTTTCCGTCAACGGAAGACACGGCGAGCGAGTAATTCGCGGCGGGGCCGACAGATAGAGGAGACAAACAGGTTTCGGGAGCGTAACGAGGACGAAATCAAAGGGCTGTGGCACCGAGAGAAGGAGTGAGAGAGAGAGAGGGGGGGAGAGGGAGAGGGAGAGATGGCAGATCGTTGAATGCTATCTATATTATCCGAGCAAGGGTTTAGCCGCTCACGCTGTTTGGCGTAGATCGAGATTATCTTGAGCGGTATCCGAGGCCACGGTCGGGCCACCGAAAAGCGAGGGGGTGCGCGAGTGCGCGCGCGTCCACCGCCGCTTTCTCTCTACCGGAGGGTTGGAAAGAGAGACAGAGGACAGAGGGAGAGATTATCGCGAGATACGTTTGTGTGCACGCACGTTTGCTCTCCGAATCTGATGCGACGTCTGCGTCACGTAGCTCTCCTCTTCCGACGCGGCTCCTCTTTCCTTCCAGAACCCGGCCCCAGCTACCCCTATGTGCTCCTGGCGGTTCGTAATCGGCGTTACGTCCCACCGCAAGGGCTTTTCGGAAAACAGACATGCACGAAAAACGCCCTAATCGCAGCGCGGTAATACGGAATCACGGACAGAAATTATTCGATGGAGGAGCGCTGCGGGTTTCTCGAAAACTGTCGCCACTTCAGCTGTTATAAGTTCGGAAGGGATAATCGGAGCTTGATGTTTCAGTATTCGTTTTGAAGCTGGAACTTGGGGCTTTGATTCTGTGGGGATTTGGTGTCGATAAGATTTTTTTTTTTAATTTAGTACAGACTATTTCGTTTGGAAGCGTGAGAAGAGGGGCTATTTTTATTGTTTCATCGGAAGATGATAATTAATCGTTTTTATAGATGAAATGGGATAGAGGGATGGAAAGTGGAGACTTTGTGCTTTGAAATGAGGTAAGGCGCATTCTGTTGCAATTATTTCTGTGGAAGTTGTAACAATTTTTGTTGCGGATCGATGATGACATTGAGCGTTTTTGCTGGTTCCCAAAGATTGTTACCTTTGAAGCTGTCGCAACTTTGCTTAAAAAAATCGCAAAGGGAATTTTGAGAGCTCATTTTGAAGATAAAACTGCAAACTTTAATTCTCTATTATTTAAAATCTGAAGAAAAAAATTTTACTCTTCCAGATCCATTTAAATTCGAAGAAATATACAAATTGATCATAGTTACCATTTCTCAGGCACTCTCTTAGAAACTGCCATCGCTAAAACAATAATGATGTTACTAAAAAAAATCCTATATCAAATGTTAAGTGCTCATTTTAAAGCTAAAACTTCATATTTCAAACTCGTATACCATAAAATTCAGAAGAAAAATTTTCCAACCGCCCAGACCATCTTTAATCAAAAAATATGTAAAAATTGATCATTGCTACCATTTCGATCACAGAAGCAACGCTAAACAATTTTTCTAAACAAAACAACCGAGAAGGATTTAAACCAGATTCTCTGAGCCTGAAAATGAGACATGGTAAACGGTCGCACCGTCTCTCCTCGCAAAGACACAGCGCCCGAAACACCTCCCTTCTTCGAGAAGAATGCTGAAACAGTATCCGAAGCAGGATTTGAAAATTCGCCTAACGTCTCAATTGTCCTAGGCCCTATAGTGCCATCGTCCTAGCATTTCGGGAAGATCGCCTCGGGGCGCCGATGTTTACAGAGCTTAAGTCCAGGCTACATTGTTCGAGCAGGTCCGGCACAATGGTCTCGCGTAACGCGGCTCTTGTATGGCGGCGCCAACTCTTCTCGTGCTTTCGCGCCGCATTAAGGATTAACAGCGAGCCGCCGCAGCGGGCGGTGTCGCAGACCTTGTGCACTTACTTCAGGGTCGAGGCCATGGAAAACTGGAGCCGGCCGTTTTCTTCCGGCGTAGACAATGCCCGAGACAACGGCGATCACGAAAGAATCTCGCGATCCTGCGGATAACAAGGTCAAGGGGACAGCCTGGAGGCTTTCCCTCCGAGGTAGTCTACTTTTCCGGCGGGACAACGGACTCCTCCGGCGATCGTATCGAGAGAGAGAGAGAGAAAGAGAGAGAGAGCGCGATCGTATCGAGAACGATCGAGGGAGATCGAGGAAGATCGACAGCGATCGAGGAAGATCGACAGCGATCGAGCCTGATTCGGGGCCGGATCGATGACACCTCGGATAATGATTCGTCGATCGTTGTCGCCGATCAGACGCGTGCACCTGCGACAACGAGGTATCACTGCCATCGACATCTGCCTTGAACGATGCCAGTCCGTGCCACCAGCTTGATTGTCCGTTGGAGGACTTTGCATATAAATTAGGCTGCACGTTAATTCGATTGCGATTGGCCAATTTTTCTGATGTGTCGCCGTTTTAATGGCCCGCGCTGCCAGATATTTTAAGGGCGGTTTTATTATCGCTTGCGGACTGTACTCGTGGTTGGCATAATTTGTCTCTGGATATTTTCGGTCGCTTTTTAGTTGAAGCAGGGATCTGCTTTTAATCTGGAGATACTTTGTTTATTGCGTTCTGTTAATTATTTGTAATATTTCCAGAGGTTGGTTTTATGGCTTATAGACTGTACTCGTGGTTGGCATAATTTCACCGTGCATATTTCCGTTCGCTTTTTAGTTGAAGCAGAGATCTGCTTTTAATCTTGCAGATACTTTGTTTAACGTCTTTTGTTAATTATTTGTAATATTTTTAGACGGTGGGTTTATACATTTTATGCCTTGTTCTATTTCTTTTTTTGAAATTACCATGTTTCGAGTTTTATGATGCTTCGTTTTTTGGTATATCGGTTCAATCATCTATGTGTAATATATTTTTAAGGGATGATTTTAATTATTATAACTACATTATAGTACGTTGTCTTATGTTCTCGTTTGAAATAGTTTTAACACGTAAATTTTCTTATATTTCTTTCTTTAAAATTACCATTTTTCTAATTTTATGTAGCGAAGGTTTTTGGTGTTATATTAATTAAATGATATTGTTGAGGAATTATTTCAAACATAACATACATATAACCACATTATGGTGCTTTCTCCTATGTTATTCTACGATATCTATCTATTCTACGTACCTTTTCCTACCCCTATCTTTCTAAAATTGCCACTTTTCTAATTCTATGTAGCTTTGTTTTTTGGTATATTCGTTTAATGATCTATGATTTTAAAGGATGATTTCGACCATTACAATCACATTATAGTACTTCCTCCTATGTCCTTGTTTGGTACAGTTTTACTTTTAAGTACCCTTTCCTACTTCTCTCATTAAAATTACCATTTTTCTAATTCTATACACCTTCGTTTTTTAGTATATCTCTTCAATGATCTTTAAGCGATGATTTTAACCATAATAACTACACTATAATACTTCCTAGTATATTTAACATAGTCCTAATTTCTCAAAGCTTCTTTCTTAGTGCATTAGTATAAATAACCACGACAAATATATTTCTAACAAATAATTTCTTCTTTCTTAACCACATTGCGCCACTACCCCCTACATTTATGGTGGACCTGCAATTTCCAGAAGTCGTCGTTTTCCCAAACTCCATGCACCCTTGTTAAATTATAGAACAATCGACCGTGTACCGATTTTTCTTGCCTCCTTCGTGAAATCTCGATTCGGCAACACAGGTCCCATAAAAAAGAAAAGAAAGAAAAAAAAAAGAGGAAACGGCCAATAACGCCTGGAGTCGCGGACTCGGTATCGCTTCCCCCCCGCGCCCCACCCGTGGCCCGTCGATCACGAAAGAGCCCAAAGCGTTGCAATAAGCCATAAAGATACCATGGTGGATACAGCGCTTGTTGCACGCGAGAGAGCCCTTCCTTATAAAGATACTCGTATCCTGCATCGAGAATAATTATATAGACCGGTGTATCGGCCGCGAACCGACAGATACGTTCTCTAGATTCCTCCCCACCCTCCCGGGCTTGCACCCCACCCCCCCCCCCCCCTCCTCTACCTCTCCTCCTCTCCCGCTGCCCCGCCTCTTTGTCTTGTTTTCCGACGGTACGCGTTCCTTAACTGTGCACACAAAATAAGAATCCAAGTGGAGAAGGTAATATTTTCCTAGAAACTGTACTTAGAAAAGTTCTCTCGGCATGTTCGCCGTTGTCCAGCCTTGCCCCGCCCACTTCTGCCACGCCCATTTCTGTTCATTTTTGATAATAAGTCTACACACGTGGTAAGCATACAGCGGAGGTGTAGACGCTTGGAAAAGTGGTAGCCGGCAGAGCGGACGAACGGCGCAGGGTCGAAAAGAGTCCTCGAAATTCCTGCACGCTACTTTATCTTGTCCCACCGTGTTCGGCCACGCCCCTTTGTCTTATTATGTGATAACAAGTTTACTTATAAGCTGAAACACTGTAGCAAAAGGACGCTGTTCCAGAGAACGTAATAGTTAGTTAAGTTAATGTACATTTTTGAGTATAGAAAAATTCTTTGGACTTATCCACACCCTACTAGGATGCCACGCCCCTTTATCTTTTTTGTAACGGTATGCAATTGTATAAGGCAAGAATTTAATTAATATGAACCGTCTGGGAATTCATGATAGCTAGTAAAGTTGATGTACATTTTGTAATATAGAAAAATTGTTTATGTTCCTCCTAGCCCTTCTAGCTAGCCACGCCCCTTTATCTTTTTTGTAGCAATATGCAATTGTATAAGGTAAGAATTTAATTAATATGTACCGTCCTGGAATTCATGATACTGTTACGGCGGTCATGTGGAGTCGCCGTAATGAAGTAATACTTCATAGTGAACAACCCCTAAGGAAATAGAAGAAGTTCGGGGTTGTCACGGAGTCGTCGAATTGACAGTCTGTCGAAGAGACTCTCTAGAACTGTCAAAGCGAGAGGACGTTTTACAGATTACAATTGATACAGATATATTGTTATTAGAGTTAATAAAGTTATTGTTAATTGTGAACTAAATAAAGATTATACAAGATGCCGCGTTCGTCGAGAACGCGCAACAATACTTTACAAACGCGATGAAGATTTCTGGGTCTAGAAAAATTCTTTAGACTCCTCCCCACTCTTCTAGCTTGCCACGCCCATTTCCCTTTTTTCCTAACACTATGCGCTTCCATAAACTAAAAATCTGACAAAGCTATACCGTTCTACAATACGCTACATTAAGCAAACAGGACATACAAAATTAAACCGAGATAAATTCTTTAGCCTCGCCCACTTTAACCCCGCCTCTTGGCACACTTCGCGACCGTCGCGCCGCGACTAAAAATCAGTCTGGACAATGTTCAGTTGCAAATCGAATGTCTATGAAACTGACACAAATACAACGTCCTCGAGTAAGGTGAAAACTAGTTGTTGAATGAATCTTCGGTCCCAAGATAATGGAAGCCCAGCAGAAACGCGGACCCTGTAAGAAAAAGGATGAGTCTCGGGAGCCGGAGGGGGTCCCATGCATTGGACACCGTGGAATCACAAAGAAGAAAAAGATGTTTAAGATCCGGCGGCAGGAAGGGGGTGCGCGGGCGAGGGGGTGGGGTGGGAAGAGGTTGGATTAAGGCAGAGAGAAAAGCAGGTTTCCTATGACGGGACACGAGAGCTCGTCGTCGCCACCGTCGTCGTCGTCGTCGTCGTCGTCGTCGCCACCGTCGCGCGTCGTCTATGCAGATACGGCCAGCTGATACGTTTCAGCTCCCGGTCTAGCCCCCACAGATAGAACCGATATTATTCAGCTAGCCTCCTCACTAATTCCATTCATTCGCTCGAAATAGAGAGAGGAGAGAAGGTTCCACGAGCGGACCCTCGCCTCGCATCGCCTCATTCTGCTTCACTCTGCTTCACTCCGGCTCGCTCGCCTCGCAGGCTCCCGCCGCCGCTGCTGCTGCAACGAGATCGTGTGCTCGCTGCTCCTCTGTAGCACCCCTCGAATGTACATCAACGCGGGGCCCCTCACACCCTCGCCGACCCCGTTACACTTCCATACAGGCGAGCGCTCTTCGCGTGCGCACCGTGTTTTCACCTATTATCTTGCTTTTAATTAAATCGTCTTCCGGTACGCCGACCTACGATTCGATGCCTTCTTTCAACGAGCTCGTTCTTTCAACAGTTGACAGATTATTTGACAGAGCTATCGTGCCGAGTGTTTCGGTACATATTCGGACGACTTTGGATGTGCAGTTTCTGGGGGTGGTTTTCGGAAGATGGTCTTTGGGAATTTTTGGAAGATCTACTGGATAAGATAGGGTTATGGCACTTTGTGAAAGTGTTTGTAGGTGTGTGTACTATGTTCAGGAATTTTTTTGAGGTAGCGGATATTGTATTTTGATTGTTATTCGCTTCGTATGTTGATACAACTGTATAGACATTGATAATGTGTTTTAATTGTCTCGGTTAGTCACTCTGACGATTTTTTTTAAGGAAACTGGGTGGAGAATTGATTTATGATTTTGTCGTTATCTTTATATATGTATGAACTATGTTCATGAATTTTTATTCAGTGATAGCACTTGAACCTCGATAGTTATTCATACCGGAAGTTAATACAACTGTATAAATATTAATAACACATTTTTATCCCCCTATCTAAACTAGTCCCTTTGACAATTTTTTTAAGAAAATCGTGTAGAGAATCGTTCCGTAACTTTGCAATTATGTCTATACAAATATAAATTATGTTCACAAATTTTCATTCGCTGTTAGCATTCGAACCTCGATAATTATTCACACTTGAAGTTGACAGCTTATATAGAAACATCAAACGAGTCTTCTCTTCTACTCTTCCTACATCGAACTCTCGGAATTATTTTCAAAAACGCCGATTGCAATATTTTCGAAAAACTTTACAGGAATGCTTCTGCATGCGTAGGCCACGTTCAGGAATTTTTTCGCATAGTCATCACATAAATTACGGTAATTGTGTCCGGTGGCAGGCGAGCGGTCCTACAAAGATGGATCGTTAACGCACTTCGCTCGGGACGGAAGGACGATGCGCGGGCCTGAAGGGTCGAAGGGATGCGGTCTAGGTAGTCAGGTGGCAAGTGGCGTATCTAGCTGGGTCCCTTCCGGCGTCGAAAATCCGCTCTACTTTCCCGTAACAGGCCCCGAGCCGGGATTTGACCGCGATTAAAGCGTCTAATCATCGCTCTGTTCGATTCCTTTGTTCCCCGCAGAAAATCCGCCAATTATCGATTCGTTTCCCCGGATCAAAACAATGGTCGTATTGACGAGCTGTTAATATGGACCCTTCGTAAGAACCCGGATAATGCCGGCGAAACGAAGATCAGCCTCGTTAGGATGCAATTTTAAGGAGAATTTTCGTGTTAGTTGTTGGTATAGCAATCGAGATTCTCGTTCTCCGAACTCGTTGTTCTGTTATTATAGTATCTCTACTTTCAAGGACAGTAATAGAATCATATTCATAATGACCAGAGTTTTCATTAACCCTTTGTGGACTTAATCTTTTTTCTAAATATTTGCAGGGAACTTTTAAAGCATTTACTTTGATATTTTAGGTTTATGGGGTTGTTAATTGTCATAAATATTGCTATTCGTTGTCATAGACACTTTATGTAATTTAGACGTATATGTCATGTGGTAAGCAAGCAAAATTATTTGACGCATAGAGGGGTAATGGCTTTTAAACGCCCTGTGTAATAGCGTAAAATAAATCTAAACAGTGTCTTGTAGCAATAAGACTGAAAATTAAAGTATCTTTTTTAACCTATATATATTTTGCTTTCGTGTATTTTTATATTATTTTCGTATTACTCTTGCATTATTTTTATATTGAATGCATACATAATTGAACTCATTTATTCGTGCAATGTAAATATTTTTATCAACTCTTTAAATCTGAACCATATTAATCATGCAATTCTAATTTCACACTTTGTTAAATTACGTAGCAAATTTTAGTGATAGCTCAAAATCTTCATATGGATGAGCCGTCTATTTTGAACGTAACCTAAATGCAAATCTAATAAAATAGAAATATTCAAGGCTAGCATTTCAAAAACACAATAAAAGAAATATCCCTATATAATAACAACGAGTTCCACTGTTTAAATATACCTAACAGGCATAAATATATATTTCCTATTAAACTAAAATAAATTATTAAGTGAATAACATACGCGTCACTGACTTAGTCAGACTTAGGTCACTTTCGTAACGAACGACTCCAACCAAGTACCATATTCTCTGTTTGAACGAACGTTCAGCAAGACTGATGGTTGAGATTTTCGAGAAGAATTGCTTGTGAACGGAGCCTAAACAAGCCGTAGTCCCCGGAAAACAGAACCCGGAAAAAATGCCTGGACGCCCGTGTTTCCGTGGGGGTGGACGGGGCTGCGTGGGTGGAGGGGTGGAGCCCGAGGCGAGTCGCATTTTACATTTTTGCTGGCCGCTCTCCTTTTTTCCCTGGCCGAGCTCCATCGCGGTGAACGAACGAGCCAGCCGCAGCCCCCCACCTCCCTTTTCGCCTCCCGGCCCCCAACAACCCCTTGCACCACCGGCGAGGGTAGTATTTCACATTGAAAGCGACGCGAGGCTGCCGGACTAGCTCTCACCCCTTCGCGAGCTCCTGGACAGCGGAGCAGGGTGGTTTTCCCGGCGTATCTCCGCAAAGGAATACAAAAACGCCGAGCGTGCTGCTGCGCACCGACCCCCCCCCCCCCCCCCCCCTCCGCGGCAACCCCCTACGCTCGCGTCCCTGGACCGCAGCCGGCTTTAATTTCGAAAATAATTAAACCGCGAAATTAAACGAGTCCGACGCCGCTTCCTTCCCTCGCCTCCGCGGCCAGCGTCTCTTCCTTTTTTTTCTATTTTATTTTCGCGAGGACGCACTCGATTCGCTCCGACGCGAGGCTCACGCGCGCGCGCCATTTTACTTTTTAGACGGCCTTCGCCGTTCCATTTTCCATTTGCCACGGAATTACTGGCCGGGCCTTTGTGAATGCGAATGCACCGCTTTTGTGCCGCCTCGCGATATTTTCCTGACATCCGCAACTTTTTCCGGGGGTTTTATGGCTTCCACGAGCCCCAGGATTTTCAACCGGGCTCTAGACTGATTTCAGAGCTCTAGAATTTTTTGCGAGCACTGTACGGTGCCTTTGTGAGCCTTGCAATTTTTCTGAAAGCTTCGAGCTATATTTTTCTAGGCTATTATTTTGCAGGCTCTAGACTGATTTTAGAAGCTCTAGAATTTTTTCGGGTGCTCTAGGATGATTTTAGAAGCTCTAGAATTTTTTTCAGATACTACACAGTGCCCCTGTAAGCTCCGCAATTTTTGTGAAAGCTGTGAGCTATATTTTTTTGGATTCCTGTATTTTTGAAGGCTCTAATCTGATTTTTAGAAATCATTTGACAGAATTTTTTTGAAAACTCTGGGACGATAGTAGAAACTCTAGCATTTTTTTCAGATTTTTTTTTCAATCCTGCTTCTACAAGCTCTGCAATTTTTCCGAAAGCTCTGCAATGTACTTTTCTGGACCCACATTAATTTCAAAGCTCTAGGCTGACTTTGGAAAGCTCTAAAAGTTTTCAAGCACTATACAATGCTTCTCTATACCCTGCATTTTTTCTTATAGCTTTGTGCAATACTTTTCTAGATCTATAATTTTTTCGAAAGCTCCAGAATGATATTGGATTCTCTAGAATTTTTTCGATGCTCTAGAACGATTTTAGGAGCCTCATATCTTTTTTAAATGCCTTAAACGGTGTTTCTACAAACCCTGACATTTTTAGAAGCCCTGAGAAGACCACCATTTAGTTCAAAGACCAATATTGAACTTTTGTACACTCTATTATTTTCTTAAACACTCTACAAACAATTTAAGGGCTCTAGAATTTTTCTAGATACTCTATAGTGTATGCTACTAGAATTTCCTCTCTAGAGACATTTTTGCAAACGTTACGATATTTCTGCATATCCCTCAGTTTTTCTGTTCGATTCTCCGTTAAGGTCCCTGCTCCTCCCCCATTCTCGAGACAATGCGACTGTATCCCTCTCTCCCGCTCTCTCTCTCTCTCTCTCTGACTCCGCACAAGGGTGGACGCAACCCTGCAGTGAGGGGTGGGCAACAAGAGCCCCGTATGTGGGGACAGGAACGTGACTCGCCGACGAGGGTAGGGGTAATTGGAAGTACAAAGAGAATAGACACGGATAACCGATGTCTCCATTAAAGCGCTCGCCGATTGCGGTCTGCACGCTCGACTACGCTCCCTCTCTTTCCTCGCGGCGCGGAAAGGTGAGGCCGTTAAGGGGAGGGGGGGGGGGGGGGATCGGCTTCGATCGCCGGTAATTATATTAGCTCCTCTAATAAGTTACCTAATCCCTCCACGGTTCCAGCATCGACTCCCTCTACAAATTTTTAACCAAAAGCTTTTTCTGAATTTCATAAATTTTTATTGACCTTGCGTCGATCTGAAATTTTTTGCAACAATGTAAACTCCGAAATTATGTCCGGTTGAAGTGACAGGGAGAATTGAATGTTAGGTTAACGAAAGGGTAAGGCTTGATATCTTTTCTAGAGGCTGTAGAAATTTTTTTGAAACTCTAGAAATATTTTTTAAAGCTCTAGAAATTTTTCTAGACGTCCTAGATTTTTTATAAAGGCCCTAGATACCTTTCTAGAGGCTATCGAATTTTTCTAATGATCCTAAACAATGTTCTAGTGGCTGTAGAATTATTCTGGAAATCTCAGGATTACTTTGGAAGCTTTAAAAGTTTTGAGAGCGCGCTAGTTTTTCTAATGCCCTTGAATTTTTCTGAAGACCATGAAACATTTTGTAGGGCTTCGACAAAATTCGTATAGGCTACCATTGACACCCATCATTAACCTTGAAACGTCTTCGAACACCCCACACAACACGCCATAATTGGCACACGTTTAATTTTCGAGTAACAGAATCGGTCGAATTCCGGGACAACAAAAATATCGTATAAATTCTCGAGAACTGGAATAAAAACGGGAGATAGTATTTTTCCGATGGAAGGGGGTTACGAGGTCCGTAGTTGCCATAACTGTGGCCGAACGAGCGTTTAAGGCGGGCCACGGCCGTTTTTAATGAGAAAATAGTTTATTTGCGCGGGATCGCCGCGACCGGATGGTTTCGATAGAACCGCAGACGGCGAATAAAATAATGGAACCGTTATCTCCGGTTAAAATATTTCACACAGGAGAATGACTGCCGGCCGGCGAATAGGATATATGGCCGGGTATTTGTACGCATATCCCGCAGGCTCCTCGTAAAAATGTCTTTTTCCGGTTCTCCTGCCGAAGTATACGAGTTCGATATATCTGGCCGCAGATAACGGCCGATATCTCCGATATACATATATCGCCGCCTCTATATGGCCGGCGTCCTCTCCAGGACACGGACCTCCTTCCACCTCCGGCTCGTATATTTCCGGCACCGGCGGAGGAATTAGAAAAAAATCGCCGAAATTCCGGACGATCGTCCTACTTCGACGAGTATACTCGTCGTACTAAAACGTCGCTGTACCACGACAAATTTCTTTTCGGAATAAACAAATAAGTACCGTGATCTTCGCTTGACCATGACCCTTTGAGATAAATTGTAGTGGATGAGATTAAAATTTAAACAAAATGGAAATCTTTCGGTGGCTGTGCAAGTTATTTTCTTAAACAGTTTATAGAATTTGTGTAAGCTCTGTGATTTTTCTAGACTCTTCGAGGGGCACAATGTTCATTTGAAAGTATTAGGTTGGTGCATAAGAAATATCGGATTTTTAAGCGAGTACATAAAACTGCATATCTTTTTTCAAAAGCTATTGATTTAATCAAAATGTGCCCCATTTATTTCAATACACTATTCCCAACGCGAGTTTAATTCATAGATCTTTCATAAAATATAGATCTTTCGTCAACACCGACTTTCACTATTTTAAACATTTAGGACAGTTTTTACGGGCTAAATAGTATATAAATGAGGACAGTCTGAGATATATTATATCAGAGCTTATTAATTCGAAAGATCAGAATTTGTTTAAGACAGTCATTTCTGAATTGAAATCTCGTTGGAAAAGGTGTAGTAAAGCAAACGGGGCATATTTTGATTAAATCAACAGCTTTTGAAAAAAGATATACGGTTTTATATGTTTACTTAAACATCCGACATTTCATACGCACCAACCTAATACTATATACAATTTTTGTCGAGTCTAGAAATTTTTGGATACACTATATAGTATATTTAGAGACTATTTAGAGACTTTTTACAGAAGCTCTGGCATTGTCCTATAGGCTCTAAAATATACTCACGATCTAGTCTATCATTTTTCTGAAAACTCCATAATATATTTCAAGGCTCCAAAACTTCTGCGATCGCTTAAAATTGTTTTTGTTCATCATACAGTCCCTCAATCATACCTACATATTTTCTCTAAACTCTAAAATGTTCCCTAAAACGTTTGTCTTTTTCCTATAATCACAAAAAAGTGTTTACACGATCTAAAATATTTCTAAAAACTGCAAAGTTGCTCCATAAAGGCTCGAAAATATTTTAATTGCTCTTACAACCCCCTGCCTTCTTCATACATTTTCTATAAACTCTAGAACGATCTTCAAGTAACTCATTGCGCTCCTATTTCCATTATTCAACGTTCCATCTGTTGATTTCCCCCCCGCAAACGCACAGAATCGTTCCACAAAGCCACCAATTTTCCTCGAGTCACGGAAAATGGCAATGTCGCGACCGTCACCAGCATCGCCGGCGCTGTTCGTAAAAATCTTTAGCCCGGTGATCAGCGTCCAAACAGCTGCAGAAGATAGGGGGTGGCTCTTTGACAGTGCTCGAATAAATTCCCCAGGCGTAGCTAAGAAGCTCCAAGAGAAGAAAGTTGGGGGAGGCGAAGGGGCGGGTGGCAAGAGAGAGAATCGCGGGGGCCGTTACTTTTCCATTGGACGGATAACCGTGGGGCAGCGGGGTTCGGCGGGGCGGAGGACGAGAGAGAGAGAGAGAGAGAGAGAGAGAGAGGAAGGAGGGACGAGAAGGTATATTTTTTCACCCCTTTTCTTGCAATAAATCTGGTCGCAGGGAATTAGTTTCGAGATAAAGTATAATATCGGGCCCTCGCTGGGTGACGTCAGAGGCTGCTCCCCAGTATTTATGGCCGCGATAGTGTCAGTCCTGCGCGCTCGAGCACCACCACCGCCTCCGCCGCCGTCGCCCACCCTCAACCGGAAAACCGCCACCCAGCGCGACCCCTCTCCCGCCGGGCTAAATTATTGGAAAATAGTCGGCCGCTCTGAGATCCTGAGGGCGAACGCCGGGAGAGGGTGGCGGAGGGTGTCGAGAGGAGAGGGACTATCCTTCTTCTGTTTTGTATTCCGCGGTACGTTCGGGTGCCCGTCTGATTTATGCCTTTTCTGCTCCCGTTCCGAAGCCCCGCGCGACCCCCCACCGCCCCGAGCGTCGCGACGCCTGAATTTTGTTTCGCGCGAGCCCGCCCGCGCTTTATCTCCGCAACTTTTCTTATTCCTCGCCCGGCCTCGCTGGCCTATCGACTTCCCCCCCTGGCACCGCCGACTTGCCCTCGCGAGGGGTGGCAACCCTCGCCGACCTTCCCGTAACTCGATCTCTTCCGGGCAACTGCGATATTTTCATAAACAGTACTTCCTTCGCGGTAGAAATTTGTATGAAGTCTCTGCGAAGTATTTTGGTGGTCGGGAATTTTTCAGGGGGTGCGGGTTAGTTAGTTTCTTGGGCCCCCGAAATTTTTCTGATGTAGACCTGGAAGTGTTCTGGAAGGATTATGATATTTTGTGTAGGAAGATGTGATTCTGTGGAGAACAATGTTTTGTTAGAAGTGACTATAGGATAACTAGGGGATCGCTGTATTGTTTGGGGGATCTGAAATTTCCTCTGTAAGGTTCTATAATATTTTTAAAGGCTATAGAAGTTTTGTAATGACTCTAGAATTTTTGTGGTAGTCATATAGTTATTCTAATGACCTCGAAATATTTTTAGGAGGCATCTGTATCTTGTGAAGGCCTGACAGTGTCCTCTGTGAGGTCCGACAATTTTTTCAGAGGTCCCACAATTTCTGTAGAAATTGCACAATTTTTCTATAAGTCCCACAGTTATTGTAATTGCCTTACAGTATTCTTAGAAGACACCTATCATTTCTGGGAGATTTGCAATGCTCCCGGTGGAGTCCAACAATTTTTCAAGAGGTCTCACAATTTTCGTAAACGTCTCACATGGCCCAACAGTACTTTTAGAAATTCTACAATTTTTCTGTAAACCTCACAATATAGCTAGAAGACCCACAATTTCCCTGAACGTTGCATAGCGTATCTAAAAGCTCTAGAATAATTTCAGAAGATCTACAATTTTTCTGAAACCCCTAAACATTTATTAAAATCTCGAGAATTCACTTAAATCTCTAAAACATTCTACAAATTCTAAAACTATTCCAGAGATCCAACAATTGTTCCAGAGGCCCAACAATGTTTCCAGAGGGCCCACAATTTTTCCAGAATCCATAAAAACTGCGCGCAACCCGCGAACAATGCCCCAGACCAATACAAAAGCCGCCGCGTCGTCGGTCACTCCGCGGATCTGCGTTTCCAGCAGGGGTCGCAGCCTCGGGCCGCAAGATCGCGATCTTCGAAAGGAGACCGGGAGCCGTGGTTCCATCGCGATGTGACTTATGGAGACGAGCACGCGGGGTGTAGCCGGGCGGCTATCTGCGGGCAGCGAAGCGATGGCCGAAATTAATTTCGGCTTGACGTACGACGCCTCATAATATTGTCTCATAACTCTCCGTCGCAATCGGGCTTATCGGGCGCGCGGTGGCGTTTCAATTAGCCGCAGGCCTGCCCGAAAGTCTTATCCCTCGGCGCGGTCGCATAATGCATGAACGCATAAATACGCCAGCGTTCAATTAATTCGGCGACGAGGAGGAGGAGGGCCGATCGGTCGTCGCGCAAAATCGATGGGCAATTGTAAAATCGGTATCAAGTAGCCGAGCGGCCGTGGTTCTCCAGAAAAATGTTCCGGAGGACGGGGCCGCGTCCAGATGGCCTAACTGCACCCCGGGGGCACGATAAAATAATTTCAACGTCAACACCGCCGACCCCATGCTCCACCGTGACGATTTAACGTCGGAAGAAACAGGTCCCGGCTGCGAACAGATGCGCGGATCGCAGCGGTCCGATCTGGACGATCGAGGTCCGCGGGTGGCCCCGTTCAGGGGGCGAAACAGACACCCCGAACGACCACCCTCGAACCGCGAAAACATCGTTCCGGGCCATTGTTCGCCGTCACGTAATTGTCGACGACGCAACTGGCTGCGGCGATCTCGCTCAACCTGTTCGGGATGCTCCCCTATGGGACAGCAGTTAGTCAGTGTAGCGGATTTATGGGGAATTTACTTTGCCGGCTATAGGAATTGTCTAAACGATTTATAAGGCGATCATAATGTGGTAGATATGTTGTATAACAGCTTTAGAAAAATCGTCCGGCTTGTAGGATTATTATAACGTGCTCAGAAAATTTCTAGACCTAGTTAAGATATCATAGTGCCCTTTACAAAATTATAGAGCCTTCAGAAATGCTTTATACATTATCCAAAAAGATTGTAAGGTCTTGAAAAAAAAATAGAAAAATCGCCCGGCTTGTACGCTTACTATAACGTGCTGAAAAAATTTCTAAATCTAATCAAAACATCGTAAAAAAGAACCTTACAAATATACATGTTCCACAAAACAATCTTACGTCCTTAGAAAAAATGTCTAACCTCGAAGAAATGATACAGATCGTTTAGAAAAATTACGACAGCTTAAAAAAATGTTTAGTCTTAGTAAAAAGATGTTGCAACTCGCAACAAAATTTATGAGGCCCAAAAAAGTATCCTGCAAGGTATACAGGGCCTAAGGAAGTCCGCGACGGATTGTAAAAGTGGTGAAGACCTTATCGAAAAACTCGTGGCGATTTTAAAAGAAATTTGTTGCTGGTGAAACTTCAGACACGCCCACTGTGGGCGTGTCCAGGCCGGTCAGGGGCCAGGGCAGTGCCCCGGAGGAGATTTCGTGGCCGCGGCCGGCGTTCCGCGAGGATGTCGTTGTTACATAATATAATATGGACGGGCTCGCAGAAGCAGCGTACTCGTCGAGGCGTGCACACGGGGCTCGACGAGTGGCCTGCATTAAACGCTTTAGCGCCCTCGAGGCTCTAGATGTCGATAGGGCAGATCGTGGCCCTCTTCGAGGCGCACTCGAGCAGCTTACGGGGTGAAAAAGGTAACTCGAGTTCCGCGGCGACGTCGAGTGCCGCCTTTTCACCGGGCCGGGGCCCCAGCTTCTGATCTTTCTCATTGTCGTGTCACGAAGGACCACCGGAAGTGTTGCTCCATGCTCGTTTTCGACGTCGATGAGGCGGCGATCACCCACGACCATGAACCACCTCGAATCATCCTCGAATCGCGTGCCTCTGGAAGGGCCGCCTTCGAACGGCTGCCACTTCGTTAATAAATTCTTTAAATTTTTAATCGCCGAGGACGTCTCTTTCCAGTCTTAAGAGTTGGAAAATGGTCTTTTTAATGTTTTATTGATTAGCAGGTTCTAATCCGTGCGGAATAAGTAGCGAAGTTAGGTCAATTCATCTTTCGGTGATCCGAGAGTTGCACGCGTTTTAGGCTTTCGTTTATGCTTCTACGTAGCCAAAGGAATTGTTGTTACAAGACTGCAGATTTTTATGCAAAATCAAAATTGTCTGTGTCGTTTTTAAAACACGAGAAAACCTGACAGAAATTCTTTTCCTTTTCCATTCTTTTTAATGAATAATTATCTTAACCTATCACAGTCAAAGGACTGGTTTCTTTTTTTAAATTCACAAGAGTTGTAAATACACATTTATAAATTTATACGGACATATTTCGGAAGATAGTAATCGTTACAGATAACTAAATGTTGCGACAGATGCAGTGAAGTTAATAAAATAGGTCAGGGTGTTTCCGAAGAAGTCAAGTGTTTTTGCTGAACTCTTTTTCTTCATTTATTATTCATTACAAAGGATCTTATAAGGAACGACAGGTGCCGCCGTTATTTTCTTATCGATAATGCCGGAAATGATTGTTATCTATTTCGCTACCTTTCCCAGAGAATAGTATAATATATAATATATAAAATAATATAATATAATGTAATGTAATGTAATATGACGTATGGTAGAAAATAATATAATATATGGTATAATGTAGTATAAAATATAACATATGCTATAATATAATATAATCTAATATAATGAAATATAGCATACGATATAATAAAATATAATATATGTGAGAGAGGAGAGACAAGAGAACAAGGGACAGTCTCACAGTTTGAACTTCACAGATCCACCCCCACCAGTCCCACGCAGCCTTACCGTCCCTTTCCAACAGAGCCTAATAGAGAGGCAGGAACCTCTCGTTTCGGGGCGAAAGTTTCCGCGGGTGGTGAGGTAAAAATGAAAGAAGGCGGTCCAGCGGCTCATTAATTACTCGGGAGATGCAGCGGTCAATTAGCGCGGCGTCAAAACACCTGGCGCGAATTATAGGGCAATTACACGTGCCATTAGAGAGGCTCCGGGTGACTTTAAGCGAAACAGAGATCGTGAGATCACGAGCTCGCCTCCGTAGTTGGAGCGAGATCGCGGTGGAAAGGGGGCGGCGAAGGGAGGGGGGAGGAGAGGGGGAGGGGGAGGGCAGGCCGATGCGCAATCGTCTAATTTACGCAAATTGCAAATCTGCCTCGGCCGTTCTCCGTCGCTCTCACGGCGTGTTACGCGGTAATGTCGACGATCCCGGGACTCGGTGCGCAAACTAAGATCTAATAAAGCGACAAATCAGCCTAACGAGCGACACGCGGACGCTGGAAATGCGGCTTAATGCGGCACGGCCCGTACGTTGGATTAACGGCCCCACTAATGGCTTTCCTATGCATGGCTGGCAAGGATTCCTGGACACCGCGGCCCGCGTATGATTTTCCTTATCTCGGTTCAGGCTGCGAAGATGGAGAACAGAGTCTCCTTCGCGGCGCTTGTGCTTTCCCGGGATCGTGACGAATTCTTTTAGAGTGCTCGCGAGGGCCCAAGAAGGACCATAATTTTTTGAAAGGCCCAAGGTGGCGTTTCTTTAACGTCAACATTTTTTAATGATATTTCGATGTACCATAAACTTCACAATTTTTTTCGAGGCTCTGCAATATTTACTAGAGTCCATTTTTCTGATGGTCTTATATTTTCTCTGAGCGTCTTATACTTTCTCTGAACGCCCTCTATAATTTTTTCTACAGATCTTAAAATTTTTATAGATAATCCGTGATGGGTTTTGAAGCGTTTTATAGGTCTTAAAAGATTAAGGACTCTTTCGATAAGATCCACAATTTTTCTAGAGGCCTAGAGGTCTTACAATTTTTCTAGGAGTTTCATAATGTTTCGAGAGTTTTTGTATAATTTTTATAAAGACGATCATTCTTGTAAGGCTCAGAATTTTTTGTTAGAGTTCCACAATTTTTTAAAGGGCCTCACAATCTTTCTAGAGGCCTAGTGGTCTTGCAATTTTTCTAGGAGCTTTGCAATGTTACCAGACGTATTCTGCAGTTTTTAGATTTCATCGATCCATCTTGTAAGACCCAGGATTTTATGTTACAGCTTCCACAATTTTCCTAATGGGCTTACAATCTTTACACGCGCCTCTTATCATTCTTTTAGACATCCTCCAATTTTCCTAAGAGCTTCGCGATATTCCTGGAAGTCTTCTACAATATTTAAAAATTCAACGATCCTTCCTATAAGGCCCAGAATTTTTAATAAAATACCCTAAAATCTTCCCAGAGATCCTATGATTATTCTAGAGGCTCCAGAATATTCCTACACTATTTTCACCGAACCTGTCATCTTAAGAAATGCTTCACCTCATCGTAAATCACAGTTTTCTTTCTATAACAATTGTGAAACGACATTTTTGAAATTCTTACACCATTAATAGAAGGTTATGTTCGCTGTCTTTGAATTTGTCAGTTCTCTCGCTAAGCTGCTCACGTTGCGAAATAAATAAATAAACGAACAAAAACCTGAGCAACTTGGGGCAGTTTTGGTACAAGGGATTCACGTATGGTCGAGGAACGGGGGTGGTTTCCCATAGGGAGGTTACGATCGTGTGGCGTACAGTCGCATTCGGCGGTTTGCCGACAGTGATTTACGATATCTCGGCCGGCAGGAGCCCGCGCCGATGTTTACGGAAGCAGAAAACGAATAGGAAACCGAAGCCAAAAGTCATAAGGACAACCGCACATTAAAGGGTCGTAAAGCGTTTGCCCGGGATAAGTAGTCTCCCGTGCTCGATAACGAGCTGGGCGTGTCCCGTTTTCCGCGCGACCTCACCGGTCCGGTCCACGGAAATCGCGGTCCCCCGGGGGCCCACGGGCCCAAAACGTCATCCCCGTAACCCTCGACAGAGGATTTACCTTCCACTACCGCCTCCCACAACAGATTTCCACGAGACTCGCCATCTCACGGGACTACATGGTCGCAGCCCCTATTCTGCTTCCTCAACGAGCGTGTTCGCTATTTTGCCAACTTTTCCAGTTTGCTTTCGTTTATTCTGTGTAGCTTTCTTGTAGTACTTAACCGGCATGGTTGAACGATTCCGAGCGATTTAATTTGTTTCCTTTGTTAGGTAATTAATTTCGGACCTAGTGACAGATCTAAAATATTTAGGGCCAGAGGGTTTAACGAATGTCAGTAGAGAAAATGACTCTTATCGTGTGTAATTAAATCTATTTTGTTGGAAATTATTCTGGGTCTTAGTGTGACAAATATTGAGGATTTTTGAGGTCGGTAAATGTAACGAATTTTAGTGGAGAAAATGACTTTTACCGTGTGCAATTAAATCTATCTTATTCGAAATTATTTTGGGCCCAAGTGTGACTAACTTTTGGAACTTTTGGGGACCGTGAATGAAACGAATTTTAATCGATAGAAGGACACTCAATCACAAGTAATTAAATCTATTAATTTAGGTTCTAATGTGAGAAACCTAGAAGTGTTTATGGGTCAATTGATTTGAATAAACACAAGAATTTACGGCAACAAGAAGCCGAGGATTAATTTGGTCCCTACAAATCTATGAGCCTTCCGAAGCCAGTTGATGCAACAAACTTTAGCCGACAGAAGGCCTCTTAATAGCACGCGATCGAATTCATTTATTTCAGCGTTAATTAATTTGGGCCTCGGTGACAAACGGTGGGACTTACGAGGGCAGACGATTCAACGAATCCTAATGGACGACGAGGCTCTCGTAATCGCGTGTAATTTGAAAGCAATTAACGCTCGACGCAGAAATCTTCTCTAATAACGGTACCCGGCCGAACCTCCCACTTTTCCTTTCTTCGGAGGGCCTTCCGACGATTCGGCGATCTGTGGTTATACGGTAGCGGCTGGGCCCGGCCGTCTCTAACAGTCGGCATAGTCGAACACCGGAAGCCGCGGTCCTAATTTCTGTTATTACCGCGCCGTGTTTTCCACGTTCCGTCCGACGTAATTAAGGGTTAACTCGATCGAGTCGTTTCGGGGCCCCGAAGATTATGCCCTCGACGCGAAAATCGAATCACTGTTATTAAACAGCTTTCGTCGGCGATTTTTCTTCACGCGGACGGGATCAGCGTTTTGGTTAATGTACCGTTATGTATTATCCCAAATATTTTCCGCGAGTCACCGATTAGGCCGGTCTGTGTGTCATTTTTGCAAAACACTGCGTCACCGAAAACACGGGCCATACTATGCCCTATTAAACTACGGTGCTGGATATTTCAATCAAAGACTCTTAAATGGATTTTAATAACTGTATTATCAGGTCAGCGTATTACAAAAGAGTTTTCATATGCTTCTGCTAGGTTCTGTTCAGCGCGGTCTGTTTATACGTGTACAAGGATGTACATTCAGGTTTTTTATGTTATGACACCCGATGTCATGCAGTATTGGTATAATTGGCGTGCTGGTTTACCGACCTTTATGAAGGCGATGTATAGTTATTTCTAACATGCCCCCTCTCGGCCGAGAAACTGCATCTAGGTAAATTTATTATAATATTAATATTATGTAAATAAAGGTATAAGAATAAATATCTAATATATATATATATATATAAAAATGAAATATCATATATATATATATGAAATTGAGTCTAATGAATCGGCAAACTATTACGCTTTTAATAGTCTTTTAACCCCTTGCACTACGATTCCTTTCACGCTGCGTTGATTAGCACTTATTTATCCTTAACACTTTTAATAATAGGACTAGACAATTTTTGTTTCTTTTATTGTCTCTATGTACTTTTGTTTCTGAACTTTGGTGACAAAAGAATTTATTCTTATTTTGAAGTAGAAGCAATTAATAATATTCATATTTAATAGATCTTGCGTGGAATCTTCATCACGAGTCGTTATTATAGTGTAAGGGGTTAAATAAAAGGATCTTTAATAATGTCAAAATTATTTCGAAAATGATATAACGATTTTCATTAGCGCCTCAGAGGCGCCACTTGAAACTCTGATCGTTCAGCGGGGAAGACTATACGGAGTCTTGAGAATAACAGAGCAACAGTACGGACGCGAGAGATTGGGAAATATTGTTGGACGTGCTCGAGGTGCAAAAAAGAGAGACGGGTGAGCATGCGGTCGCGGAAATCCCCGGGCCCTGGGCGCGTCGTAAAATCGAAAGGTATCGCCCGCACTACCCTAATCCCCGGGAAGAATGGCAAACAGCTCGAGTCAGAAGGACCCCCGCGTCGCGGGCCCGATTATTATTTACGACCGTTGAAATCGATACCCCTGGCAAATCAATTAGGACAAGAAAGCTGTACCTATCCGGGGCCCCGGGTCCCGTTCCTCCCTGCTATAAACATAAACCGCACGACATTTGAATGAACTGTCCAGTTTTTACAAACGTTCATTCGATGGTGTTTTCGGTAATGACAAGGGACATCCGTTTCCCATGGTCGCAATACGATTTCATTGAAGAAAAGCCAACGGTGCTTGAAGGAATATATCTGCTCATTAATAATTTAAGACGAAGGACTGCGGTTGATCCGATTTCGAAGGAGCGCCTTAAATGTAATTTATTCTCCGCTTTGGTGATAACTTCGTTTATAGAAATCTTGACGATCTTGGAAGCAATCTTGAAACCTTTCAATTCGCACAGCTCGAGGAACAATAATTGTTTGATTTACGATTGTTCAGATTCGAAAGATATGTTTGTTAATTGTTTATTCGGTGCATTATGGTGGATACGTTTATAAAATATTCAGGAGATTATTAATACAATATTGATAGGATATTTTAGTTAAAATGCGGTTTAGGTGAAGTTATATATTTTTATGTTAGATTTTTATAAATTTTACAGAAAGAAATATTTCATTTGAACCAAAATGACTCAATTTTAATTATGTAATATGATAGAGTACTGATATTAGAATTAAAGAAAATCGTCATTCGCACTCACCCCAACGATTTTAATGACAATTTAAATATATAAATTTTCAATTTTAATATATAGATATAAAATATTAAGTTTTTATTTATATCTACAGTAGTTGATCCAGCCAATTTCCCAGAAAATGTGTCGGTCAGTATATTCAAAATTTAAAAATAACTAATATTAATAATAATAATAATAATAATAATAATAATAATAATAATAATAATAATAATAATAGCAATGGTAAATTCAGTTTAAGCAAGCTTAAAAGACCTATGTACATATTTATTAAAATGTTATTGATTTTTGAATCACGGCAATGTTAAAACAATGCTACAAAGGTATAGAAGCATTTATATCATGTATAATGTTATTTATGTATCGATTTACTCATATATTAAATGCATTTATATATTAATTTATTCTTATATCAAATACATTAATATACTAACTTATTTATACGTTAAACATATTTATATATTACTTTATTCGTATATTACATGAATTTATACACCAACTTATTTATACATTAAATGCTTTTATAAATTAACTTGTTCTTATATTAAACACATTTTTATATTAATCTGCTCATATAACAGAAACAATTATACATTAATTTCTCTATACATGAAATGCACAGTTTTGCTAAAATGTCCAGTTGTTTCCGTTGCCTACGCTTCCTCGTCAGTTCGAAAAGATGATAAACGATCATGGGATCACGATCCTCTCCTGATCCTCTTTTCAGAATTGCAGGGGTGGCGACTTGTTCCCGGAAGAGTTCCATCCAGCTTAGGCCCGCAGGTACGTGGATCCCCTGAGCAACCGGGATGGAGCCGGTGTCTTCGCTCCAAAATGTCGCAATGTCTTACGTGTCGGGAGACCATTTTCCACGGGGCCCGGACACCCTGCCTGGACACCGTAGAAACTCCTCCCGCGCCCCCCCTCTGCCACCCTTAAGCCGACGGTACCCTCTTCGTAGGCGACACCGCGGTTGCTTTTGCTTTGCTTACTCCTGTATATACCTTCGAATACCACGGTTTTATGGTCGGTCGCAGCTGATTTATGGGACGGTGCGAACCCCGTAAAATCTAAAAAGCGTCTCGTGCTCGCGCCCGTTACCGACGCCGTGAACTACCCTCTGGGACAGAGGCGAGCGTTCCGAGGATCGTCTAGAAACTGTGACGCCGTCGAGGAAATCGTGCCGGACGAGACGCTTTGACCCACGACCTTCGGTCACTTGACTTTTCACGTTTAACTCAATTTTAATTTTCGTCGAACGGGCCAATTGACTTTTGACCCTGCTGTCTAGCTAGGAGGCTGGGTGGAAGGTTAATGTAATTTGTTGTTGGAGTTAATGTAGGAGAACGAGTTGTGATTGATCGTATATGATTTTTCTTCGAATCATGTTATATTAGGTTCGCATTTTTGTTTGGAATTATACTTTGATTTGTATCTCGAATTAATTTTTCGAAAATTCTATTCGAATGATCTTTTAAATAAATTGATCCAAGACAATTTTACTCAGATAATGTATCGAACAGAATTGTATTGCAATAATATTATAATTAGAATTTTGTAAGGATAATATAGTCAATGCAATTTTGTCTCAATAAAATTGTGAATAAAATTGTGAATAAAATTCTTTTTATATATTTCGCTATATTTATAGCGATTTTACTTCAATAAAATTAGAAATAAAATTTTTTGCAGATAATATATCGGATAGAATTTTATTTGACTAATATTAAGAACAACATTTTATCCGAATAATATATCGAACAGAATTTTATTCGATTAACATTAACAATAAGATTTTATCCGCATGATATGTCGAATGCGATTTTACTTCATTAAAATTATAAATAAAATTCCATACGTATAATATATCGAATAGAATATTATTCGAATAACATGAAGAATAAAATTAACAAAATAAGTAAATAAAAATGGATAAACAACAATACAACAAAAGCAAGCTAAATAGAATAAAAATCAAATAAAATATAAAATCATGAATAAAACAAAAGAATATAAAATCGCATGATTAAAACACTTGCATCTGTGTCTCCAAATAACAATGTCCGAGTCAATATTGAGCCAGCAAGTATTTCAACGCCATAGACACGTGGACGAAGGATCGTGAAGAGGTAGCCTGAGTTGCCGAGCAAATACACAAAGTGTTTCTACTGTCGGCAGAACAAATGTTTCCCGATGGTTCGGTAATTTTCGTAAAACTGTCAACTGTCTTAAGGGCCTGTGTATCTGGGAGAGTCTCGGTTGCGACAGCTGGATGAATGGAAATCTGTGAGCTGGAGCGTACAAGGGTGGAACGGAGGTGACCCAATTTCGCATTAGCAACGTCCGTCGAGCCAGTAGGGGGCCCGTAAGGTGCACAAGCCGGCCAAAGCCCGATGCACCGCTTACCTGATCCGCCATTAAACGACCTGGGCTGTAGCTTACGCCGTCCGGGGATAATATTTGCCAATTTGCTACTGTGTGGACATTGCAGTGCACCTTATTTAGTATTGTTCTTAGGCCAGGTGGAACCTCCATTATTTCTTTCTCGGCTGTCAAAATAAAGAGAGAAAGTCACACGAGTAGGTTTGGAAGTTTCTTGTAATTCAAAGCGTTGGAAAATTGTAAGAAAAAATCGGAGAACAACGTTCTTGGTCTCGTTGGAAAGGGGAGGCTTTGTTCTGTAAGAACAATGTAGTTTCGTTTGGTGAACAAATTTGTTGAACAGTCCACGGAGTTGTAGAGTCAACGGAAGACTGAGATGCCGTTGTTGTTACTAAAGCAACGGTTGTTAATGATACAGTTATTTTGTTGTAAAATCGTCAATGTAGTCCGAAAGTGCATTTCTCGTCCTTCAGAATGAGCTTAATTTCATTACCGTACGATTATTTCATATAAAGTGACAGAAGTTTCGCCTGAGACAATTGTGTTTGCGTAGGCCAGCTTGTCGAATGGCCGAGCAGAATTCCGACTCGAGGTGTCATAAAATGCCAAGAAATCGTAAACTAATATTTTCAGTCTCGTTCAAAAGAGCATAATTTCACTTATCAAAATAATTTATTGATTACCCCGCAGGATTTTTCTCCACATAATGCTTGATCTCTGAAATGGAAAAAAATACCCAAGAGATTACCATCATTATCCAAATTGCACCTACTAACAGCATAGTAACTCTTTCGCAAAGTACCTTACTCGAAAGTGCATTCCTCGTTCTTTAAAACAAAATTTAGCCCGCTTTCCATGGTCGTCCGCGTCCGTCCCGCTCGACCGTTTCGCGTCCACGGTTTCGGGTTGCTAATTGCTCCCCATGGAATTATGTCGAGTCACGTAGGATCGACCTGGCGAGTCTCGAATCGATAGAGACGTGTCGCGTTCGTGTCCGACAGCCTTTCGAAGAGGAATACTGCGGCGTAAGACGATGCCATCGGGGTTTGCTAACCCCCGGGAAGAATGGGGACCGAAGGGGAGACAGTATTTAGAGGTTACAAGGCCTGGCGCCTGGCTTACAATGCAGCCCGGCCGGGTCTCGCCTCTCTTTCTTCCGCCCTAAAACCATTCTCGAAAGTGTCCCCGGCCTCTCCGAACGAATTTGCATGGAAATACGAGGCGTCTCAATCCTTGGATCCGAAAACTATCGACCCTGGACGCGCGCTGCACCACTTCCCCAAAAATCGCGCGAACGATTCCCCAAATCAGAGCCCGTTCCATCGACGAAATTAACTCGTCGCGCGTTCGATTCACGGCGACAAAAAGATCGTTGATCCACGTCTCTAACGGTTCGCTTCAAACAGAAGATTTTCCTCTTCGAGATCGTAGCAATCGCAGTCGTTAAGTAAATTTATTGAATATAGTTTACCAAACGCAGCGAATCTCATTCAAGTAACTTGATCAAGATATCCAGGCGAGATCCCAAGATCCGCACAGTGTTTGACAAATAACTCAATAATCGGGAATTAAGAGGTTCCTCGAGTCATTTGAAGCAACTTTTTCCTTTGCGCACATGAGATCCGAGGCTTCGTTTACGAGTTATTGACGACAAACGTTGACCAGTGACAGGGGAAGCTCAACAAACACGAGCGAATGAGCGGTGAGAGCACAGTTGCGTATATTGGTATAGCGGTCTCGCATTAGTCGGATCTCGTTTCTCATTATTCGACGTTTTTATTTAATAACTCGCAAACGAAGCTTTCGATTGCATTTGCGCAAAGGAAAATGTTTCTTGAGATCATCTGAGGTAACTTCTGGTCCACCCTGCGTCTATCAAATGCAGTTTTTAAATGTCTCCATGAGGTTATCGAGTTAAAATTCTCGATCAAAACCTCTAAGAGACCTCTTCGGCAAACCTCGACGAATATACAAATATACGAATATATACGAATATACGAAAATACAAATATATACGAATATATACGAATATGCTGTTGTAAACTCCGTTGTTCTCATGCGTTATACGTCGCGGCATTTTGTTCCCAGACTACGCTATTTGCAATTGTGCTCCGATTATGTAGAATACGAGAATACACTTGTGATGATACGAGTTGATCTTTCAACGGCTCGTTCACAACCGTCGACTGTCCGTCGTCTCAGCGGTTCCTTGACAACCCCCGTCTTCACCCATTTAATCTGAGGTGATGTCCACTTCAGGGCAGTATCACATTATGGCGAATTAATAATCGCCGTAACAATACGAATATTCGAATATAAGAATATACGAATACACGAATATACGAATACATGGCCGACGGTTTCCTCCAATTACGAATCGAGCGCAAAGTGGGATCGCGAATCGATACGTCGGCGCGAACAGCGGCCTGGGGCGGTGCGACGTGGGCCGCGAAACAAGATCGACAATCGGCATCGATAACGGCGCAGGGCGGCGAAAGCGTTGTCAATCGCGGCCGGACGAGGATCGATTGCTATCTCGCGGCAGATAACCGGTTTCCTCGTGAGGAACTAGCTAGAAAATGAACACGATAAGGCGGCCCGGGGATGGACGAGGAGAGGAGATCGACGTTTGTCGGGCTGGCCGGCCACTTATCTGCTGCCGTAGCTGCTGGTCCCGGCCCGGCCCCTGCCCGGCTCCGCTCCAGACAGATAACGGCCCCGGCCAGCCGCAGCACACCGCCACGGTTTTACACGGTGTCCGGGGCGTGTTCGGTGGATACGTCGAACTTTCCTGGCCTTCCGCGGCTCTTTCCTCGTTTGTTCGGAATTGAAGTTTATCGATGCGCCTCCGCCTGTTGTCTGCGTGCCCGGCGCCCTTATCTCCGAGGCGTGGCCCCCCCCTCGGCTTTTACCGGACCCCGGCCGAACACCGGAAACACGTGTAATCTCGCCAATTCGAAAGGGTTTCCCGCAGCCGCGCAGGATTTCCCGCCAGCCGAACGACAACCGGCGCTTTTTACGAGCGACCCGGCTTGTTTAGACCCGAGCGCGATAACCGACGATAACGACGTACGACAACCGTTCCGCTGATCACCGATTAGCTTTCACCGATTCTGTTACCGGTGCCCGGAGATACCGGGATCCTCGGTCGGCAGGTCTTCGATTTCTAGGTTCAAGGTTCTGCAACTCTGTCCGACGGCATCGGACGATGCCTGAGATAAGTAGATTCGTTTTTGAGATTAACTACGACCATCGTCTATGTATAGGGATGATGATGATGAATGGTGGTGAGCGAGGATTACCTCAGAGAGGTAATTGGTGGGATTAATTTGACACTAATGTGTATAGTGAATAGCGTTTTATGACGCTGGCTAAGTATTAGGTTGGTGCACGTGAAATGTCGGATGTTTAAGTAAATACATAAAAATGTATATCTTTTTTCGAAAGCATTTAATCAAAATGTGCCCAAAGATTGATTTCAATACAGAAATGCCTGTCTTAAACAAATTCTGATCTTTAGAATTAATAAACTCTGATATGGAATATTTCAGTCAATAGAATAATAATTCGTTGGCAATACAGAAAGGGGTTAGGCTAATACCCACCTAATAATAACCCAAGGGGATCCACCCCTTTCTGTATTAATTTCATATCCAGATCCGTTCTTCCATTGGACAGTTCTCGAGCAAACTTTCGGCAGTTTTAGGACAGCGTTGCCAATTCCTTTCGCGGCAACGTCCCTCAAGTATTCGTGGAACTCTTCGCTAACAACTACACGTTGTTCGGCTGAAGAAAGTGACAGCTACCTGTCATAAATAATGTTGGGATTAAGAGAAATAGAACGAACACGTTCTTGCTACACGAAGCTTGCTACATATTTTTATTCTCTGTTTCAGTGAAACAATTGTTTTGTGGGAAATTGAAAGGGTGGTTAATGGTAGAGAATTCACCCTTTAGAATGAGCGTAGGTAGACCTTCCTATGATTTTTTTTCTGCGGAGAAAGAGGGGTTCAAATATCGATACTTTCTTTATCTCGATTCAGCGATCTTTATCTCAGTGCTGGCAGCAGTCTTTTCATTCAAATTGCAATAAATCGGTAAGAAAAATCTTGGAATAAGATTTTTAGTCTCTTTAAGAATCAGGGACCCTATTCTTGATGATCATGGTCGTTTTAACCGAGAATAACATTTTTTTCAATTGTTCAGAAAAGCTCAAATTTCGAAAATCGTAGAATCTTACGATTTTTACTTTTCTACCTGATGTCGGCAGGAAACAATTTATTTAGCTAAAATTGATTATAAATATTAAAAGTGTGAACTTTGTCTTAACGAACAAGCCTGAGTACACCTCCCTGCGATTTTTTTCCCGCGATTTTATAGAGCTTTCAATATCGACCAATCGTTGCTTACCGTGTTGTGACTCAGGGTTACAAATGCCGATCCCACACTAGCAATTCAAAGTTGCACAAAATGGCAAATAAAAATCGTAGACCAATTATTTTTATTTTGTTAGAGAGAGAAAACTTTTCTCTTCGAGATCATCATTGTTCTATTCTACAAAATAAATTCTACGACACTCGGCAGGACAACCCAAAGTCCAAAAATGGTCAAGAAGTTACCATACTAAAACTGCAGCAATTAACAACTCGAAAACTCTTTTGCAAAACAACTTATTTACTTTTTTAGTACATTCCTCGGCCTTCAAAATGACCCTACTCTCATTACCCCCGCACCATTTCCCTAAAAGTTACAAAACTTCGAATACCAAACAATCTGTTAAACTATGGTGCTCGGTATTTTAATGAACGACTCTTAAATTGATCTTAATAACTGTATTATCAGGTCAGTGTGTTGCAAAAGAGTTTTCGTACGCTTCTGGTAGGTTCTGTTCAGCGCGGTCTGTTTATACGTGTACAAGGATATATTAGGTTTTTTGCGTTAGGACACTCGATGTCACGCAGTATTGGTATAATTGGCGTGCTGGTTTACCGACCTTTACGAAGGCGATTTATAGTTATTTCTGACACAATCTCCGCCAATCCTCGCAGAACACCCGATTACCAATACTCTTCCACCACCCCTACTTCCAAAAGTCATAAAACAGGAACCTAATGTCCCAGAACAATGCTCTAATGCTCTTTCAAAAGAAGAAACTTCAATCCTGAAACTATCCAAAGCCACAATCACCTAAAAATTATTTCTTCATCCCTAAACAAATTTCAGAGAGTACTTTTGGTCACGCAATTCTCACTTTAATTCCATCATCGGTGTTAAACTATGGTGCAGGGTATTTTAACGAAGGACTCTTAAATAGATTTTAATAACTGTATTCTGAGGTCAATGTATTACAAAGGAGTTTTCGTACGTTTCGGTCGAGCTCTGTTCAGCGCGGTCTGTTTAAACGTGCACGAAGGTATACATATGGGTTTTTTGTGTTAGGACGGTCGATGTCCTGCAGTATTGATATAATCGGTTTATCGACCTTTATGAAAGCGATTTATAGTTATTTCGAACCGTCGGAAAAGTCTGAATCACGCCAGCTGCATCAGAGTCTGAACAATCGGCGGACTATCGGACACTCTCTAAACGAGGCAACTTGTCATCTCCTTGCGCCAGAGACAAACGAGGAAACGTGAACGGGAATATTAAGGGTACGCGAGGGCCGAACGCACCTGGCCGCCAGGTTAGCGTTCGACGTCACTGTCGCCGAGTAGTCTCGTAGTAATTAAGGATTCAAAGGCTAAGTCGAGCCACGGACAGGACAATTACGCTGCGGCGACACCGTTGGCCGACCGACCGACTCTCCGAAGGGCGTTTCTCGTCCGCGTTCACCGGAAACAGAGGCAAGGGTTGAGCGTCGAGGGACCGCCACGCGCTGACATAAATCACTTCGCCGATTTTCACCGCTGGCGCTCCGTCTGTTTGCCTCCGGTATTCGGGAAAGCGAGCTCGAATTAGCCGCTGCGTTGTGTTGCGGAGCTCTTCAACTATTTCTCCATGGTGTATTGGGTCAGGGTATCGCATTGAACGAGGGTTGCGAGGGCTGTAGATGCTATCCAGAATCCTTCGTTCCGCGGTGACAGTTCGCAGCGACGCGTTCTCCTCGGACTTGGATGATGGTTCTTGAGCAGAGAAGAGTTCGCAGAGCATTGTGCGTCTCACAAAAGCGTCGGGACACTGTTGCGACACTCGTCGATCGGTAGGCGGCCTTTGCCCTTGGTTAAATCGATCGTGATCGAACGATCCGCGCTCGAAGAATCGATTGCTAGGAAACGGTTCTAGGTATAGAAATTCTTCAAGGATTCCGTTAATGTTCGAACTGTTCTGCGATATTGAAAACATTTTTCTTTGGAGTGGGAAGAATGTGGTGATCTAGAGTACAGTCTCTGCTCTTTAGAGAGTACTGAAAATATTGATTTATGATTTTTTCTTAGCGATTTGTGGCACTTTGAGTTACCGGTGTTTGATTAATTTAGTGACTAGTTAATCGATATTCAAGGTATTGCAGCTTTGTAAAAATAGATCACAGGGTGGTATAGTTAGACTCATTTTGAAGGGCGGAAATTGGTCTTCCCAAGCACCTAAGTTAATTTGTGATTGCGCCTCTGTATCATTAATACCAGCGATTTTAATAACGATGCCTGTTCTGCGATCATTGTTCATTTTAGAACAGCTGAGAGGGAAGCTGATCTCTGCGATTTTTTTCAGAAGAAGCTGGTGAATATTTTAGTTTGACATTTTTCATTGTTTTCGAGCAACACTCGAGATATGCGATCAAATTTTCCGAAATTGGAAGAATCATTTTTTTCAAAGCTACATGAGAAATGATTAGAACCGTCTGAGAAAATGTATACAGCTATATCCTCAGAACAAATGACGTTTACGAATAATAATCATCGCTGTTAATGACACAGCGACGCTATTACAGATCAATTTAGGCGTCTCGAAAGACCAATTTCCGTTCTTTTAAATGAGCCTAAACAGACCGCGCTGCAATTTGATTTTACAAAGTTGCAATACCTCGTACATCGACAACTTCTCAAACCATTAAATTGCAACTTTTTCGCATGTTATGCACTTAGTGCCATTTAATAAAGCAAAGGTGATCGTTCTTCATCAAATAAAAGATTTTACAAAATCTTTATTATTGCAATTTGTTTTTCTCAAAGAACACGGTAACTTTTACTCTAAGTATTTTTTTGTCAAATTTGCGCAAATAAATCAAAATTGGTGAGACTGTCGTACTGGCCACTCTGTGTATAATAATGTACATAATACAGTATTTAATAATGTATATAATAATGCTTTTGGTAATATAGATAATAATCTATTTAGTAATATATATTTATATAATAATATATTTAATAATGTGTTTAATAATATATATATGATAATATAATTAACAGTAAAGATAATAACATATACGATAATACAAAGCAGCAAATCGAATGACACAAAATTGCCATGTTCCGTAAATCTCTTAAGACCTCGGTCTGCCGTCGCAGGTCCACTCGGACGATCCTCTATCTAATGACTGGTGTCCAAAGCAGAATGATTTCATCACCGATCGGTGGCTTGTCGCGACAAGGTCCGAAAAAATCGGAAGGGAGCAGTAGGTAGTAAAAAAGAGTAGCGACGTGAAATACCGTCGTCGCGGTTATCACGGTGGCATCGACAACCGTGAAAGATCTCTTTTCCAAAGTGGACCCTCACGCATTCCCCCGGCCCGCACCACCGGGGACTCCTTTTTACCTTCTCCGAGTCCGTTGCTGTCCAGCTTCGCCTTTCCTTCGTTTCTTCCCCCCTCCTCCTCTCTCTCTCTCTCTCGCTCTTCCTTTCTCTCTCCTTTTCTTTCTCTCGCTCTTTTCCTCGTGCCCCGGAACGCCGAGGACCCGGCCTATCTCTCCTCCAAATAGGTCTTGTAGTACTTAGGGTTCATCGAGATAACTCCGGCCGGGCTTTGTGTTTCCTACGACGAGAAAGAACGCTGTCCCGAGGAGAACCGCTCCGCGGAGAGGAAGCAACGGAGAACGGGGGCCATATTGTACGCCGCGGCAAGTCGAGCCGAGCCGAGCCGTGGCCGCCTCGCCGTTCTTGCGGACCGCGTGCTTTATGTTTTGCCCTTTTCGAGATCCCCCCCCCCCACCCCCGCCCCGCCGGTACGGCGCACGTCAGCCACCGGCGGGACGACGCCACGAGAGTTTTCACGGTTCTCGGAAATCTGTGCTTTGTGGTACGTGCACTACCACGCTCTGCTATCATGCGAAACTTCTGCCCAGCCGCGGCATCTAGTGTCCTAGAAGCTGCGACATCGATTTTCTCCGACGTCGTGCCGCTGACCTTTTCTCGGATTCACGAATTTGCGGACGGTTAGGGGAACTTTTTTTTTCTCGGATCCGATTATAGCGGTCGCGAAGGCGGCGGTTTTCTCTTTTCAATGGCGGTGAGAGGATGTTGATCCGTGACTTTTTGTTGACGTTTCACGAAGCCGGGAATCGAAAGTGTCGAGACAGTATTTGTGGATCAGGTGTTGTGCGAGGATTGGTGGAGATGATGTTTGGTATTCGATGTTTTGTAACTTTTGCGGAAATGGTAGGGGGGTAATGAGAGTAGGCTCATTTCGAAGGGCGGGGAATGTACTAAAGAAGTAAATAAGTTATTTTGGAAAAGAGTCACTGTGTTGTTGATTTCTGCAGTGTTAGTAAACGTGGTACTTCTTGACCATTTTGTGACTTTTGGATCTTATAGAGTGTTACTGAATTTTTTTTATAGAACGGAACTACGACGATCTTGAAGGAAAAAATGTTCTCTTTCTAACGAGATCAAAATAATTGGTCTACGATTTTTATTTAACGTTTTGTGCAAATTTGAATTGTGAGTTTCGGATCAGTGTTCGTAACCCTGAGTCACAACACGGTGAGCAACAATCTATCGATATTAAAAGTTCTATAACATTGCGGGAAAAAATCGCAGGGAGATGTGCTTAGGCTCGTTCGTAAGGACAAAGCTCACACTTTTAATATTTGTAATCAATTTTAGCTAAACAAATTTTTTCCAGACGACCACAAGCAGAAAAGTCAAAATCGTGAGTTTCTATGATTTTCTAAATTTGAGCTTCTCTGAAGAGTTGACAAAATTTTATACTCGGACAAAACAACCATGATCGTCAAGAATAAAGTCTCCGATTTTCAACGGGACCGAAAAACTTGTTCCACGATTTTTTCTTACCGATTCATTGCAGTTTGAATGAAAAGTCTGCTACCAGCATTGAAATAAAGATCACTAAATCGAGATAAAGAAAGTATCGATATTTGAACTGCTCTTTCTCCGCAGCAACAAATCATAGGAAGGTCTACCTACGCTCATTCTAAAGGGTGAATCCTCTATCATTAACCACCCTTAACCATTTCCCTCAAAAAATTGTTTCACTGAAACAGAGAGCAAAAGTATGTAGCAAAATTTAACAGTATAGTTATATGATTTTCTATTCGAAAGATGTCTCCAATTTACAACAGTATAAACAGTATAAAAACAGTATAAACTGAATACCATAGAGGAAAACTGGAAGCTTCGACCTTTAAAATGAGCCCACTTCAGCTATCATAAGTCTTCTTGTTACAAAATTACATCAGTCTGAATATCGGCAATACGCGAAAAATCGAAAACCAATTACACCGAAACATTCTGCAATCGCTGTACACGCAATCATCCCGAAATAATTCCGGGCGTCACAAAACACTATTCAGCGTGCAGATTAATGCCAGATTGATCTCACCAATTACCAATCTCCCTCTCCCTCTCGATCTCTCGATCTCTTTCGAATTATCGCGTTCACAATTACCCCCCGCACATAATTATCCCTGTTCGCAGATGAACGTGCGGAGACGAATGAAATCGTTTCGCGGCGTAACGAGAGATTCAAAATGGAGGCGATGGTTCGAGGCCGAATTTCCGGTTGGAAAGTCGTTTAAAAAAGGCTGCTGGCACTCAAGGAAGTGCCGCCGTTCTCGGTACGAAGGGCGAGGGCACCGCGCGTCGGTGCATTAACGTAATCACAGAGACCCGAGGCGAGGGCTGGCCGTCCTTTTTTTGCCCCGTAGGCAGGACTCGATCGTTTTCCGGGTGCTCTCTATCCGACGATGCGGATGCAACGCGCTCCTGACACGCGTCTGCACGGACGCCGCGATAAATCCACCCACCGCGCATCACCGGGGCCCCGAATCTCGCCCCGGCGATCTCGAGGGCCCGGGCCCTGACTCCGCAGAAATTCGAGTTTTTCGCCTCGCGGTCCGCCGCTCCGCCCGTGCTCCGGTCAAATACGGAAGAACTGTTTGCGGGCTCCGTTCGCCGTGACCTCGATTGCATCTGCGGCTGTCCCGCCATCTTGCTCGTTTCACCGGAACAGCCCCGAATCTGATCGCTTAACGAACGTCTTTCGTTTCTTCGCTGCGATTTCATCGCAATTTTAAGAAATTTTCTTCACAGAGTTATTTCATGTTTTTATTGAAAATTTTGCTGAATTGTTGAACGATGTCTAATGTATGTTTTTAAATTTTGTTGAGCGATCAGGATCGAATTTTTGTTTATGTTAGAAGCTGGGAATGTTGAGATAATTTTGGGGTATGTTTATTCTTGGTGGATGCTTTTTATTGGTGGAGAAGGTAATTATTTTTACAAGGTACTAGTAGAAACTAGTAAAAGCAGTGTTTAAAGTATATTCATGATTTTTTCGAGTGATCAGAATTGTTTTTTGGTTATGGCATAAAGTGGGAATATTAAGAGAGTTTTAGTGTATGCTTATTCGGGATGAACGATTTTTATTAGTGGAGAAGGTGATTTTTTTTACATGAAACTAGCGACAATTTTAATTGTAAATTTTACAAAACTATTAAACCATGTTCGCAGTACGTTATTGAATTTTTTTTGAGCGATTAGCATTGTTTTTTTGCATATTTTATAAGCTGGGAATGTTGAGAGAGTTCTGGGGTATGATAATTCGGGATGGACGATTTTCGTCATTGGAGAAGGTGATTGTTTTGATAACAAACTAGAGAATTTTTAAATTAAAAATTACAAAATAATTTACTTATTATTTATGTAAATCTAAATAAATTATTTAACTAATTTATGGATACAATCACAGATGTTACTTATTAATTACCATTCAATCGTTCATTATTTATTAATCATTCGGCAAAACGCTTCGAGTAAATAATACTTACATTGCAATCTGTAACTAATGTAATCCGATCGCAATGTATTTAATAATTAACGCAATTAAATGACTTAATAGTATTTTGTAATTGTACTTGCATTGAATCACGAGTAACATTGTTATTTAATTGACTGATCTGAACTACGGTTTACAGCGTTATCGAATTACAACGTAGCTGAATTACAAGGTAATTGAACAACAGCGTGATTGTATGACAATGCAATGAAATTACAACGTAATTGAATTAAAATATAATTTAATTACAACGTGATTAAATGACAGCCTGATTGAATTCTAATATAATTATATTGTTACATGATTGAACTGTAATAAAACATACTTGAGTTGCAATGTAATGGGATTGCAATGCAGTTGAATCTCAATACAATCGAATTTCAATGTAACTGAATCGCAATGCAATCGAATTACAACATAATTAAATTAATTCGTAATAAAATTACCCTATAATTGAATTACAAAGTGATTGAATTACAAATGATTAACTTGCTTCGTAACTACAATGCCCCGTGCAATTCAACCGTAATCCCGCAGCACTCGGCTCGACGGCGGCCTTAAAATAATTTCGTCAAGTAAAAACTGTTCGCCGACCGCAGTTTTACAGCTCCTAATCTGCGTTAAGTAGAGACCATTGCGAGAACAATCGAAGTATCGACGGCTTCGAGTTGGGCCCGATCCGAACAAATAAACATAATCGAATTACAGTACGGGCACGGCGACGACGGGGGCAGGCTATCGTTTACAGTTTGACGAGCTCGTCGGGCGATACGCGTCCGTCCCGTCTCGCAGTTTCCGACCTGGCCTCGGGGCTCTCGGCCCGTCGCGACGGGTAAACAAACAATGGCGGACTGCCGGGAGAAAGGTGCCGGTCCTCGGGGAGAAAGGGCCCGAAAAAACAAGGAGAAGGCTTTCCCGGGGCCCCGGGCGGACTCCAAGCTCCCACGGGCTAATTTACGACGTCGAACGAGCGCGTCCCCGACTTTCTGCATTGTGTAACCCGGACTCGTAAAACACAGACACCTCGTCGGGGCCCGACCACGGGGCCCCCCGGTTCGTCCTCGTTAAACGACATCGATATCCTTCGGACAGCAGGTCGACCAACAACAACAAAAAAAGATAGAAGACGAAGGAGCGTCGTCTTTGTTTTTTCGAATCTCGGCAGCCGGGAAAGAGTTTTTCACCGAGTCGGGGCCCGCCGGAAGACAATGGGCCTGATTGCCGTGATTCGACAGGGTTTCTCTCGACGGGACGTTCGAAAGTTCGACGTCGAGCGCGAAAATTTTCCTTCGGCAATCGTATCCGCGGTAGATTGTTCCGTTTCACTCGCGCCGGGACTTAATGGGTTAATCGCCGGTAGTTAATTAAACCGGACAGCATCGGCCATTTTGCCATCGTCGATCCGATCTGCGACGGCCAAGAAGTTTACCGCTTCCACGGAAACTTCGGGGCAGATTTATCGGCCCCCGGCGAGACTCTCTTTTTCTTCCTGCACCCCTCCTCCCCCCTACCCCCCCAGCCCCACCGCCCCCCCCCCCCATCACCCGGGTTTTCGGCCGGCCCTTTTCAGTCGCCGCGAAAACGCCGCGGATTAACTGGAATCTTAATTAGACGGTTCGGCGTCGACGAGCGAACACCCTCGGCCAGATCGCGTTCCTTCGATTTCTGCGTTTTCTTTTTTTTTATCCGCGACAGAAATAGAAATTCTTTGGCGCTGTTTTTGTCATTGGCGATCTGTTCGACGAAATAAATAAATAAGTTAATAAGTGAGGCAGTAAGTAAGTAAGTGAGCGAGTGAGTATGTAAATAAATGAATGAATAAATAAATAAATAAATAAATAGGAAAGGTGGGTCTGGATGAAAAGAAAAGGTAGTGGTCACGCGATAAAAAACTGGCGACGGAGTATCGAGCTCAGAAATAGGGGGCGGGAAGAATAAGGGTGGAGGCCGAGCTCTCTCAGGGGTGTCCTTTCAGATAGCGAGCTTCTTCTTTTCCCAGTAGTCAAATTCAAAGATGATAATAACTTTTCTTTCTTCGCGGAGATGGGAAAACCCAGTCCCACGTCGAAACTTACCGAAAAATCTGCGATCCTGCTGCCACGTGAATTTTCATTCGCGTTTCCCCGAAATAGAACTCCATTTTCCTATTTTTCCTATTTTTCCTACTTTTCCTATTTCGTGAACATTGTATTTGATATGGAATAATGAAATAATATTCTGAATCCTGCTTCACGTTTTTACGCAATTATATGTTTTATTTGTCAGTATTCATTGTCAGCGCCAATTGCGTAGTAATATTTGTTGTATTTATCGCGTTAATTAGATCGTATGTTCATGTAAAATGTGACAATGATGTCGCCAAGGAGAAATAAATTATATCAAATATGTGTTGCGATTTTGGATAATTGTATTCGTAAAATGAATTTCGTGTTTTCCTATGTGGAATATATCGTATATTTGATCAAACATAGTAAATTACTCATCTGTAATTAATTGAATGAATTAAGGAAAAAAGGGCTGTTATTTTCCTTATGTAAAATAATAGTGAAATAAATAATTATTATACTCACATAGCTGTATTTGTGCTTACTGTAAATTTTGCATACACCTTGAAATTTTAATAATAAAGCGGGTGCCTGTAAAATATTATTTTTGAAGATGGGACAATAATTTACATACGAATAATTTATGCAAATCATTTCGATACGGAGGGAGTACTATTGAAATTAAAAAAATAGTGTCGTCGATGTTGCCATCGAATTTTGCTGAATGACACTAATAATAATACACAAAATTATGGCACACAGAAGTATGACTCGTAGGAATCCTATAAGCTTTCTAGAATTAATTCGATCGAATACCCTTTTTTGGACTACCGTAATACAAAGCGTCCTTGGTTGAATAACAATACTATACTCGGACCTGACGGTAGGATTGTTAGGGTTGGCGGGACGAAGCGCAAGGGCTAATTAAGCAGCGTTCAAAGGGAACATTAAGAGCAGTCTACTTAAACCGTCTCGAGATTCTGTTAATGGCTGTTAATGGAACACGGGTGACTCATTGAAGATTAGGCGAGTCCCATAGCTAGCCTCCTAACCTTTCCTAGACTATGCTCTTCCCTGGCAATCAGCCTTTGTAAAATCCTTGACAAGCTGCTTCCAAAACAGCCATAACCCATACGCGAGTACTATAAAAGTCGTTGTCGACTACCGTCGTTCACTCGCAGCGAACGCAGAGAAACAACATGACTCAGCGTCGTAAAAAATAATTCTTAAAGCAATCACCAATGAAACAAAGCTGTCGACAATTTTCCTGCCTCTAGTTCAGGGTCCCAACTGACCCAGAAAATAGTATCACACCGAACACAAAATCTACGTGGCTGTGAAAAATCATCGAGGTTGCACCTTTCGCGCAAGGAGATTGCAAAATCGGATAAGTCGAAAGAGGATAAAAAATCACTGACACTAAAAAAATCTAAAACCATAATCAACGATCGCACGCGACCAACTATCTTTCCACTGACAAATTAGTGTCCCGACTGTCTCGGGAAAAAGGTTCTGCGAGGATCGTACAGTGTGCACAGCCGAGAAAAATCCTTAAAGTTGCGCTATTTCTACAACTCGTCGAACGAAAAACTGTGGAAAGTCGAGTATTTTCGGCGGTTCTGCGAGGCGACTTTTCAACCGGGGGAAGGAAAGTGAGGCGAAATGTCTCGGCGGAGCATGTTCGCCGGCGTTTCACGGGGAAATTATCGGCGCGTCCCAAGGGTGGCCGCTTTAGGACGCTTTTGTACCTGGACTGACGGACAAACGAGACGGGCATTGGCCCTATGCCGCAAATTCACGGGCTTTATTGGGGAACGCTTACAGGGGAGAATCGTCGGGCTTGTCGGAACCGATGCTCGCCTAATGATTTTATTAACTCGCGTATCGGCCGGGATCTCGTCGTCACCGGGAACGCCGGTCGGAATCTGGTTTGCCGCGCGCTGATAAAAATCGAGCTCCCCACCTCCGCGCCGTTCCGCGTCGATGGACGTTCGTCGACGTCGAAAACGCGCCATCAATCGTTGCGATTAACACGCAGTATAGCGAATTCAGATTTTTTACATCGTTACCATCGCAACGTGAATCTTTTTCCAAAAACTCCCACCCCTGCCAAACACCATCTCATTAGACGGTTTTTCCTGGAGGAACAAAGAGACTAAATTCAAACTATTCTAGCGATCTACAATCCATACAAACACAACTTTCGATCTCTGTAAGGACTTCAAATTTCGTCGTCGATTTAGAAAATGGCGGCGATTCGAAGAGCGGTTTTCGAAACAACAGCATATGCCTTGACTTTAAGAGTAAAAAAACAAAGAAAACGATTACGCTAAATGAATGAGAGCGTGTACTATGAAAGTAGCATGTTTTCTGCATGTGTATGCTAAATTTCGTAGCAGTCGCTTCGGTGGTTACGTTTCAACAAGCGAAGATAGGCTACGGAGCCGTCGCAAGAAACTGTCGACGCTCGGTTTCGGTAATCAAGCGGTCGATTTCCGTTTAATTAGGTCGATTTGTCGTAAGAAGATGGTGTTGCCGGCCGCGGTATAATTTGCCTGGTGCACGCGTGACCTTGCGGTGAATCGGCGTTATCGCGGACAATGCACTCGCACTTTCATCGGAACGTATTTGCACGGGGTCCACGGTTTATCCGGATCCGCAGCCTTGGAATAAGCGGACCCGCGAAATAATCCCCGCACACGGCACTCGGGGTCGCAGCTCATTATCGTTAAACTCGTTTGCACTGCGCCGGCCGCTCGAATAAAGCGCGATCGAATAATTCGGTGGCCGTAGCCGGAGTCGGTTTTCACCGGCCAGTACGTTCCGTATGCCATTCTAAGCAATCAGGCGCCGATCCGCGACCGAATGGCATAATTACGTACTCTCTAAACGCCGCCACAATATTTTCGACTTTCGGCACGGTTTAAAAGACTCTTTACAAGACCGTATGCAACATTTTTAGGGCGGCTTTTTTTCAAGTGAACTGACTTCGAAGCGAGCGTTTATTATTTCGGTTTCTCCGCAACGTCTAGCGAACGTTACGTATTATGGCGATTTTCAGAAGTTACTTCGAATAAACTAATAGTGGGATATTTTGAAAATTTTGCCATAGTTTCAAGAATGTTTTGGTATGTAGAATATAATTCTTTACAGCGAGCATTCAAGATCTATGGGCTTTAGAAAAAGACACGAAGCGATTCTGTTTCTCTGGGAAGCTTAGAGAATGACGAGATAAGGTGAATATTACGGATTTTGCAAGAACGACGCGGGGAATATATTTAAAACATTCTTTGCGCTTTGAAGAATGGTTTTGAATACGAGGAAACATTGACTCTGTACGGAGATTTAATCGGGACGAAATTTTTCTGCAACGAGAAGGTAAGGGAACTACGACCGCGTAAATCCTACAAGAAATTGAAATTTGGATCCTTTTTTAGAATATTTTGTATAAAGAGATGGCTCAAGGGTTGCTTTGAAAACTGTCTATAAGGTTCAAAGAACGTTTCAGTAGAATAGGACCTATATTATTTATTATATCACATATCAAATCATTTATTAGTCTTATTAGCAGAAGTTAAAACTATTACCAAATCGCAACGATTGGTATTCTTATGTTCGATGGGATGTTTTCCCGTTCGACGCTTTTTCGAAGGGACGACATAGTCGCGGGGGATAGACAAAGCGAAAGAGAGAAAGGGAGACAGAATGAGAGAGAGGAGAGAGGAGAGAGGAGAGGAGAGGAGAGGAGAGGAGAGAGTCGCGCGTTTTCCCATCGATTTTCCGAGCGCGTAGACGAGGGTCTCGAAATCAGGATGCACGGAGCAGCGGCTCCGTATGCCGGGACGATCCAGAAGGAATCGTCCGAGAGAGACCGAGAGAGAGAGAGGGTGGGGATATTGCTGGAGAGGGAGAGAGCGCGTTCGGAGAAAGCCGCGGAGAGAGGGGAAACAAGAGCGGTAAAAATGAATCGATAGGCGGAGTTTTTCATGACGCGGCGCTAGAGGTTTGCCCGTAGGGTGGGGGTGTGGTGGCTGGATAGGCGGAGTCAGGCTGATTTAGGGCCGCCATTTTGTGACAATGGACGAGAGGGGGTATGCCTATCTGATTGGCTGATCTACGGACTTCTCTCGTCCCGAACAAGCTTCTACAGATTGTTCGGTTGTATTCTCCGCTGGTACTCGAGCCACCCGGCGACCCGGCACCGCCGCCAACCCGTTCCCGTGCTTCTCCCACCGCTGCGCCCGCGACACATGCCCCTCTCCCCTCGGCCCGCCCATCCACGAGCCCGAGAGAACCCCTCCTCTCCTCGCCGGAGCAGCTCCGCGACCGCGACGCGAAAGCGAGACGAACGCGTCCTTCGTCCTCGCGCGGAACGCTCGTCCTTCCCGGGACGGAATCGACGATTCCCTCTCCTGCTCTCCTTCTCTCTCTTTCTCGTGCTCTCTCTCTCTCTCTCATTCTCTCAGCCACTCTCCCGCCCCTCCGCCACTCACCGCAGCCCTCCGTTCGTCCCCCCGTTCGTCCCTCTTCCTCCCGCTTTCGCCGGTTTTTCTCGCGACCAGATTTTTCCTTCGCCCTCGCTCTCCCGTCTTTCCATTCGCGCTCCTTCGGCCGACTTCCGGGGGGGCGGGAGAAAGCCCGAGGGCGGTGGGGCCGGGGGTGGATCCACGCTGCCTCTCCCTAATCGACGATCGTGGCGCCGGCATCGAGATAGAAGTCGGGAAGCTCTCCGCCGGGGCTTTATCCGATCAAACTGACCCCCGGCAACCTGTAACGCGGAAGATCCGTCGCCCCGGCTTTTCGGCGATCTTCCGGCGCGTGCATCGCGATCGATGGATCGCCCAGATCGCGCTGCGTGCACGCGCCCCCCGGTCTCGAGCCCTCCGCGGCCCCCAGCGTGCAGCTACGACGCCGGGGATATGTAGGCCAACTTTGGGAATTTTTCGACGACAGATCTCTGGAGGGATATTTTTGAAACTCTTTTGGCGGTTTCGAGGATAGTTTTGAAGACGGAAAGTATTTTTTTCCTTACAGAAGTTTTCAGCAGAAGTATCTTCGCTTTAAGAGCGAAGAGAGCCTGCATCTGTGAAACGCCTGGACAAGGCTGAGACGTAGATGAATTTTAGGAATTTTTTTCGGAGATACGACTTGCGGAATCTTTTTGAAACTTTTTGCATGTTTCAAAGCAGGTTTTTAAATACGGCAAATAATTTTTAGATAATGAACCTTCGTGACAAGTTACTTCTGCAGTGACCACGAAGTGAGTATCGTTCTCTTGTCCATTCTTAGAATACTCGTTAGAGTCAGGTTAATTTTGAAAATTTCTCTGAGAAGAACCCTCCAAGGGATTTTTCTAAAAGCTTTTTTTATATTTTTAGGCACGTTTCCGAATTCAGATAATAATTTTTTTACCCCGAAAAACCGTGCGATTTTCAGATTACATAAATATGTGATGATAACATCGTATATTAGACGTTTGAAAGATTCGCATGCGTTCTGAGGTCCCGCCGTACGGGGGCCCATTTTCGGTGGCCAGTGAATACATTGCGGATCGATTCGCGTGCGATCTATAGGGGGTGTCGATTGCGCGGCGGGCCTCTCGATCGCGTTTCAAAGCGGCCGGGTATTGTCTTACTTGTTTGGGGCACGCGTGAAACAGTATCCGGCGTGCGCGCAGCCCGTTCATTCATGCGGCTGGCAAAAAAAGCGAAATCCTAATTCCCCGGGGCTTGTAGTCTGGCTGAAACGAGGAAAAAAGCGGGCCGAGCGGTGCCGCGGCGCGTCGGAGAGGACGGTCGTCGCGCTTAGGTCCGCGAGCGCGCGAGCCGTGGTCGGCGCGCGTCGATGGTGGGAGAGCAGAGTCGGCTCGGCGTTGACAGGCGGCGTTTGGTGGGGGGGCCGGCGAGTGAACGCCCGCGAGTGGGTTGGTCCTCGGCGGTGTGGGCGTGGCCGAGGTTGGCCGAGCCGAGCCGAGGACGGCCGAGCGGCGGCTCGCGCGAGGAGAACGCCGAGGCCGGTGTTTTCGTCTGCCTTAGTTCCGCGCCGGGTGCCACGACAGTCGCATCGACTCGAGTTTACGTGCGCGCGCGCGCGTGCTTCACAAGCCTCTCTCTCTCTCTCTCTTCTCTCTCTTCTTTCTCCGTTTCGCTGGCTTCCCCTCCCGGCCGAGAGGAAACACAGAGATAGATCCACTGCGGAGGACAAGAGGAAAACGAATATACACGGTTTGTTGCACGATTTTTCACGGATTACGTCGCGTTTGGCGCGGCCCTGCGGACCACTGGAGCACGCGCCCATAGAGAGGAGAGACACGGTTCTTCTTCGGCTCTCACGGGACCGGCCGCCCCCACACGATAATTCGAGAGCCACGATGTGCTGTGTGTGTGTACAGTGCAGTGTCTTCTTGGTGCTAACGATAGTGATAACGATTTTATAAACACGCCCACCGACGACGCTGCCTGGCGAGATCCGCCGGCTACTTATCGCGATCCTACGACGACCAGTGATAACCGACGAGGTAAGCACCATTGTCGTGATCCGGCCGAGATCCATAGATCCTCGTGCACTCTGACGCGCGACGATCCGATTTTATTTTCGGACGTGATTCACCGGCTCGACGAAACCGGGACGAATCGTTGCTTAGGCTTCTTCGATAACCGGTAGGCGATCGGTTAGGGCGCTTGACTAGCGGACTCGAGGATGTGAAGTTATGGTTGTGCTTAGCTGTTGACGTGATCTGTCGACAGTTTCGTTTCACGAGTGCGCTTGCGGTATACGGTGACGTTCGGAGTGCGATTAAACGGCGAGATGTAATCGTATGAACAAGCTTTTGCGCTCGTTGGAAAGCGGAGACTTTCAGCTTTGAATTTGTTGTAGTCTGATTAAGGATAATTGTTTGTTGCTCGCCACAGAGGCGCTCGAATACGGAAAATTGTCATTAATTAACATTTTCACTTTCCCGTCTGAGCTCCGAGATAGAAATTATGGTAGTGGGTTCGGAAGCGTGGATTTATAGCTTTGAAATGAGTACAAGTACATCGTGATACAATTGTTTGTTATAAAGTTAGGCTATGTTAAATGTCGGGCATCGTCGAAGACTTTGTGACCCTTGCGCTACTCTGACGCTCGCTGCGAACACTCTTCACCAAAAGAGCGGTAATACTCCATTAAAAGATCGTAGATCAATATTCTGTAGCTTGTTTGAAAGCTAACACTTACATTTCCAAAACAGTGTTAGTTCTAGCTCGAAATATCAATTTTTCGCCTCTCCGCGACAATTCAAATTGACAAAGCCTTCAAAAGTCGACTATTTTCTCTTTCCCGCCCTGCGCTAATCTAAAAATCATTTTATCTGATCGCAACTTAGGCCAAGTCAAAGCACAATCTTCACGCTTCAAAGTGACGTATGGTACATCACTCTCCAATAATTTCGTAAAAAGTTACATCACCCTAAATCAGCCGAAAATCGTTCTCTGTCACTTCAAAACACAGTCCGATCGACTCCTTGACAACGACACCTCGGAATTAGGCTTCCAATTATGGCAGCCCGATGCGCCTTCTATATGAAGTCGAGAAAATCTGTCGAGTGTTAGACGAAGCGAGCTTGGAACTGAAAAAACAATCGGTTAGCGACGATTAATTACCGATCTCGCGAACGATATTTGATGCGACGGCTTTTCTTTTCGCCTGGCGTTCGCCTAAACGCGCAGCATGGCCGCCGTCGGTTATGTTTCATAGCGCGGTCGCGAGGCACCGCAGCCGTGGAGCACGCGTCGGGTTCGGCCGATCGTAAATCGCCGGCGAAATCGAGTTCGTAACGAGCACCGGCGACGTTCTCTCGATAAGCGTTACCTTGTAACGGAGTGCTCGCGGTCGCGTCGCTATACCGTGCGCGCGGGTCCCGGGCTATAGCGTTTCATGCGACGGGGAGCTGGTTCGCGGCCAAGACCGCTAAAGTGCGGAGAAAATCGCGTCCGCGACCATAAATCGCGATCCCGTCCCACGGAGTAGAATTAAACGCGGGAAGATCGAGCGCAGGGAATTTCGACACAGACGAAATCGAGAATTCGCCGCGGAACGCTTTTGCCATAACCGCGGCATACGTTCTGATAAGCGGCGAGTACGGGGGCCCCGTACACGGCAAACGGGTACTTCGTAAAACCAAGCGGCGCGCGTTCGCCGGTTAAAAGCTGCGGATTAATTACAAGCTGCTGCCGCGAACCGCGCGGAGTTTCTAACGGCAGTCAATTTTCGTTCGGAGGTTCTCTTCGCCGACCATCGGGCTTCCGACTGTTTTCCTCGGCGTCGGTGACAGGCGGATCGGAGAAAGCATGATTCACAGCTAGCGCGGTGTCTGCGATCGATGCAAAAATGTGCGATCGACGCAGTTGCATCCGCTGCGCGCAGTTGCAGCGAGATAGGACTAGTTGCTTCTTCGACGCTCGCGGTAGCTGCTCGGCCCGCGTTCAACGTGATTCGAACGCGGCTACACCATGGAACCCCCATAAAAAATATATCGCCGTATTCGGGTCCGTGGAATAATTCTGTGAAAGAATTATTCGATTGTCTCTAGGATCCTGTCCGCAAAAAATTGTTGAAGCTACCCCTGATCTACGATCGGCGAATTGGGACTTATTCATCCCTCGGGGAGGAGTTAGGCTCGTTTAGCGTTCCGGGCCGTTAATGAGCGCGGTTTTTGCGGCGGGCAGGGGTCGTTGGCTCCGGAGAGAGCCGTCGCTGCCCGTATCAAAGGAAACTGTTGTCTCTCGGAGCGAGAGGGACGCGAGGACGGCGCCTGTTCACACTCCACGGACCGTTTCGCCCGTATTTTACTTTCTCGCCTCGGCGTTGCTGTTTTAATTAATATCGCGGATAGAGAAAAAAGCACCGTGGAAGCCTCCCGCGGTCTTCGGTCGCCCGGAGGCCCGGCCCAGAAACTCGATAGACCGTCCAGTTTTTCCGTCGGATCGGGTTGCCCGGCACTTTTCCTCGGGGAAATTAGAAACCGATCGTCGAATAATGACTCGTTACGCTCGATTGCGTAACCCCCGGGTCTCCGGAGGGCCCCGACCGGCCGGCCGGCCGGCCGGGCCCCGACGGGCCCAGGTATGAAGGCCCACCGGGGGCCCCACTGCGCGTCGCCTCGCGTCGCGTCGCTTTTCGCGAGGCCCGGCCACCTTTGTTCCGAGGAACACGCCGTTAACCGACATCGCACCGATGTCCAGCGACGCGGAAATTTCGATTTCTCGACTCCCGGGCCCTTCGAGAAAATCACTGGGCCCTGCCCGGGCCACGGCCACTTTTTTCTCCAAGCGGAGATACACGGCCGAGTCCTTCTAACCCCTCTTCTTGCGGTCTCGAACGCTTTTACGGTCAAACTGCGTTAATTGCAACGGTAATGCCGAGCTCTCAACGGGGCTCGACAAGTTGCACTCGGCTTCTCTTTCGTGTTCACTGTACACAAGGCGCGTTATATCACTGAAATCTTTTCATTCGGATCGTAGAACAATGCATTTACGTCGTAGAACAATCGTGTAACGATCGTATAACTACCCCTGCGATTCCTACCCCATTTGATTGATCTCTTTAGTGTCTCTATTAATAAATATCAGAATCAAACGAGAAATTTATTGTCATCGAATTTTACTCTATCATTTACTCTGATCTTTTCTCTCTTTATAAATAAATAATTCATCAAGAGAAATAGATTTTTGATATTTATTTATGCATCTATTTCTGATGTAGAGATTATATCGAAAAGTGGACGTTGATACTTGGTTACAAATAATTTATTTTGACGTAGAAGAGTTTGCAGGAATTAGTCTAATGTTAATGAAAATAGTTTAAAGATTGCAGCTGTTGTGAAAATTCATCCCATTACGACAGGAAGTGTTAGACAGTTTCTTAAATTGAGTATATTAATGACAGGTCTGCCTGGGAACGTTGTGAACTTTATTTTGCGTATCATAAGTGCGCTGCTTTTATTTATTGTCTTGGTTGTGTGATAGAAACTCGAGTTCCTTTGATTCGGTTTTGAATTTCGCGGGATCACGAATGTGCGCGGATCTGGTGATCTGCCGCCATTTTGTGGACCGTGTAATTATTCTATGCAACCTTTGGAAAGTCGAGATTTCTCAGACTTTTCCGAAAATTAAATTGATAATAATGTTTAAATTGTAGATTTTTGTATAGTAGTAATAATAACGTTAATAGTGATTAGTGAGGTGTTTGCTACGGTTTTATGCTTGGACAGGTGTCCGTCGGAACGTTATAGATACTCTAAGTCGATTCTTTCGATTAGGTTACTTGTTTTCTCGAATTCTGCTTTTAACAATGTTGAAGTTTTAATGCTGGGCTTAGCAAAAATTGAATAATATCTTAAATAAACGTACTCTGATCTCTAATTACACTTTAAAACATTGCACTAATATAAACAATCTTCGTTCTATAATTAATTGCTGCAGGAAACAACAGAATTTCATTAGACTCCGAATTTGCTATTTTCCAAAGAGGTGGATTTTGTGAATTCTCTTCCAGTCGCAGTTTTGGGCCAAAGATTTCCTCAGGCAGCTCAAAATAACCGCGAGACTGTCGATAACAATTGCAGCAAAATATCATTAAAATCGTAGAACAACTTCATTTGTGACAGTATTTTCTCTGTAGACACTTTCGATGGTCGAATTTTCATAAATGCTCTCACCGTCGGAAATGTTTGAAAATCGTGGCAGTGACAGAATTTCTGTCAGAAAAGCTTGCACGGAGACTCAAAATGACCGGCAAACTGTTACCTACAATTTTAAAGTAGTTTCATTAAAATCGGTCAACTATCTTTTTCACTACGGCATCTTTTCTGCGTTCAGCCTTGATGCAAGTTGCGAACGTGCTTGCTGTAAAAGATTTTTCAAAATTCTCTTTGTTACAGGATTTTTGTCAAAACCAAAAATTACTTCTATCTATATATACTATACTTCTATCTATAAGTATAAATATACTTCTCAAAAAGTTTCATTAAGGTTAACGTTCTGCCTTTTTTGCTGCGGAATAGTTTCTGCAAACGATTTCGTCGACAGAATTTCTGCGATCGTTTCCATTTTTGAAAATACTCCCGTTAGCGTAATTTTCGTTGGAAAAGCTTACCCGAGGGCTTAAAATGGCGGTCAGACGATGCGCCTATCGTTTCGCAACGATCGTTTCGTGGTTCGCGAGAAACTCGCGATGGTTTTCGAAGGGAAAAGCGGCCGGTCGCGCGTCGCTCCCTCGCGAAAGGGAGGGAATATTTGCGCCGGCGTTCCTCGCCGCCCATAATTGCCAATTTGCAAGTATAATAAACGGCCGTCGGTTTCTGTTTTCATTTATTAACCGCGAAATGCCTCCGCTTATTAGCGCAACGATGCATTCGAAGCCGGCCCCGCTCGTTTCTTCGCGATAAACATTCTTTTCGCCGGGCGAAAACGCTCGAGCTCCGCCGGCTGCCGCCGTTTTCGTGCCTCTCTGGAGACTTTCCAGCGGAATTCCATCCATCCTCTGCGCCCCCTGTATTTTACTTTCATCGAATCGATTCTTCCAAAACCATCATTCGATCGTTTGAAAATCATTAATCGACCATTTCTCACCCTTCTCAAACTTTCCGCTTACCTGCCACACCTTTACGATTTTTCCTGTATGAACCATCACAGTTCACGCTGACGAAAGTACACGCGGCTCATTCTACCATAACTCAAATATACAATCGCATTTTTTAATCCACATCTAAACCGTTTTTTTTATAACGATTTATTAATTCCTCGCGTCATGTGTCCACGTCGATCGAACCGTCGCCATAGCGAACGCCGCGATATTTTCCTGAACGAACCGAACATTGCACGACAATGCAACTTTCCACAGTTGATTATACTACTATTCCAGTATACAATCGTATTTTTTATTTCAATTTTCACGTATTTTTTCCACTGCTGAGCCATCATATACGTATCATATACTACGAGTTGAGCCATCGCAGTGAAACAGCTGAGAGTGAAACCGTCATAGGCACCGCAAAAAAGTACCAAACGTAAGTCAAAAAATTGCGTCGGACAGAAGAATCGTGGTAGAATAAGCTCCAAAAACGTTTGTTTCCGTAGATAGTCAGTGTATTTTGAAAAAAAAATCGTGAAAGTCGCTTTGGACGGCCGCCCGTCCGCTCGGCGACTCGTCGAGCCTGATCAACCTTTTCTGCCCGTAGGAAGCAAATAATAGTGAAAATTCCGAATCGATGAAACTAATCTCAAGGAATGTCGAATTCCGGCGGGCAATCCGCAAGCAATATTAATATTCGGCGTCGATGCGAGCGCGTCGCTCGAATCTCGAGCCCGCGCGCGGCCAGTGGAAAGCTCTTCGTGACAGAACAGATTATTAACGCACAAGTAGACTGCGTGTCTTTGTGCACTTATGGCACGCGCGGGGCCTCGCGAACGCCCGGCGATCACGTAGCTTACGCTGCGCATTCGAAACGGAGAGTAGTCCCATTCGATTTTTATTCAATCATTTCTCAATTTAATAATCGCCTCCACGCTTTCCATGGAACCGATATACAGCTCCCGTATACGGAGGTCGTTGTCCCGCGCTTTTACTCGCTTTTACCCGGCAAGCACGCCAAATTCATTGCAAGACGGCCACCCGGCGCGGCACGCGCCGCAATCGTCACGAAATAAATAAATGATGCTCGCCCCGGCGAAAATGAGAATCGCCTAGAAAGTTGATGCGGAGATATTGCCGTCTCGTAAGTCAAATCAATTAATTTCGCTGGAAGCTTTACCGAAAAAACGCGCTCGTTCTTGGCGAACTAAGCCGCGGGGAGAGAAAGAGAATTGAACGGAAAGTCGAGCTGGAAATTGTTAGCGAAATTTTTGCGAATCGAACGAATTTATTAAGTTACGAGAGTGTCTTTCTGGATTGCAATTTTCAGATAAATAACGCTCCTTGCTGCAACATATAGTTAAGAAGAAGACGAAGGTGAAAATAGAATTGACGCGTAATCGTTTTGTGTATAAATAGAGGAGGCTGTGAAACTTCAAAGTGCAAGTGAAATAAAATTGAATAAAATGAAATAAATTGGAATAGAATGAAATAAAATGGAATAGAATAAAATAAAATGGAATAGAATGAAATAAAATGGAATAAAATGAAATAAAATGGAATAGAATGAAATAAAATGGAATAAAATGAAATAAAATGAAATAAAATGAAATAAAATGATGTGAAATTAAATAAAATGAGATAGAATGAAATAAAATGATATAAAATGAAACAGAATGAAATAAAATAGAGTAAAATTAAATTACATTAAATACAATGAAACAAAATTAAAGGAAATAAAATTAAATAAAATTAAACAAAATTATTGTAAATAAAATTAAATGAGATAAAATGAACTAAAATGGAATAAAGTGAAATCAAATAGAATAAGACGAGGGGACAGGATAATAAAAATTCTCGACTGGCAGACAACGTGTCCACGCGATAAATAATCAAGTATAAGTGTCCCGGGATCTACTAAAATAACATAGAGTTGTATACAGTCTGGTAAAAAGAGCACGGCTCGATTTCCTTTTTAATTTCCAGCGGAATCGTAAAGGTTTGACGTGTTCCTCCGCGTTAAGTCCTCGGGTCGTTGGTTCCTCCTTTGTGGGCAGCGTCCCTGGAGGTATCGTGTTACCTCCGGATGGTGTGGAAGCACGATCGGCCTCGATCCGACGGCGGGGATCGGGCGGGATCGTGTGTGTACGCCTAGCCGAAACACGATCGATCGCCTCGCGCGATCGAGCGCGTGCCACTTTCTCAGTTTTCGGCGGCTGTTGCCGAGGAAAACGCGTGCGACCGAGGCGATTGCCGATCGAAACTCGATCGGCGGTGCCTGGATCGCTCCCGACGGCAACACCAATGGCGGCCGCGCGGCAACGATCGCGTAGATCGTACAGATCGCGTGCTCTTTTCTTATCTGCTCCGCGCGGCGCTCGATAGCCAATCTTTCCGATTTCGGCGAAAACGAATTACAACGTGTATCGCTATCAGACTTCGTGGACTCGTTCGACCATGTTTCGAGAGCATACAGTAATTTTTTCAGGTAGAAATGTTCGCCCGTCTCGAAGTTATTGCGAAAAAACCGAAGATCGTTTCGCAGCATCTATCGCACTGAACTTCGCCTTTGCAAAGAGTCCTAAAATATCGGTCTTCGATCTTTTCTGTTCATTCAGTCGCAGTTTCATGTCTCATAAGTATTAAAACTGTTCCGCGAGTCCCGAAATAAATTCAGATTAAATAGAAGTCCGACGACTCTGCAATGATTAAAAAATCTTTTCTCCGTATAAAACCAATGCGATTTTGTTGTTTGAGGTCTTCTCTTTGCAACAGATGTAAAAATCTTGGTACACGATTTTTTCTCTCCGTTCTAGCGAAATTCGTCGCGAGGTAAGCGTCGTACGTAGAAGCGGTGTATGAAACGCGACTGCAATTTACGCGCACAGGACCTAGAGACGCAGTGTTTCAGGGTAACCTAATCGATGGATCAACGTTTCGTCGAAGCGTACAGTTCGAAGTACGAACCCTCGAAAAATTCCCCGACCGTTGCGCTTATCGCGAGATTGTTATCGGCGAGTCCCGAGCAACAATGCTATTTTATTGAATCGCGTTACGGGACACGACGTAACGACTCTTATCGATACCTATCGACGACTGTCGCTTCCACCCAGACAAATTTCCGTTGCCAAATCTTTTTCTTTTTCGAATTGTCTGGCTTCGGCACAGGTAAGGATTCGCTCGGATTTCTTATTCTGGTGCTTAAAGCAGTGGCGGACTTGTTAATTTCTGCGCTGGAGTGTCGCGATTATTGTTATTCCGCTTTCTGCTCGCTTCTCAATCAAATTTTAGATTTTCTGTGCTATTTGCAAGCAATATCGAATGTTTTAATCAAAGAAAATTAATGAGAAAGTAATAACTAATAGTGAGGCTAAGGAATTTATATTAAAAATGAAATTAATATTGGAGGCAAATTTTAGAAGGATTTTAGATGAATTTTAGAAGGATTTTAGATGAATTTTAGAAGGATTTTAGAAAGATTGTCGAAGGTGTTCGAAGGATTTTGAACGGTGACAGAATATTTCGCGAGCCGAGGCCCGGTTACGTGATCCGCCCGAAAAATTCCCTCCATCGAGGTGAGCCGTTCGATCACGTATCGCTGTTGCTAATCTTATCGACGTCCGTTAATCGATTGTTGTCGGAGAGCGGCGGGATGCACGTGCGCCACCGAAAATCACCGCCGTCTCGTCGTGACACGCGAGATTAACTTTGTCAACAGCCTTCGAATCTCGATCAAAGTTCGCGAGTCGTTCGATTATAACGCCGAGATTATTCGGGAACTACAACCATAATCACTGTTCCATCCAATTGTTACAAACAACCGTTTTAGAACGGCCCGCGAACAGATTTCAACAACTCCGATATCCGATTCGCACGGCCGTGCAACACCGCGCGCGGCGGCCGCCATTTTGCGAATCGTCTCGGAACAAAAATACGATCCGATAGCCGTCGGATCGACGATTCTTCTGGAAAAAGCCCCGCGACGATATCTCGTTCGGTTCGGCTTGGAAAAAATCAGCGGAGAACCGAGTCTCGGACCGGGACAAATCTGTCGAGATAGATCGCCTATTTATTTATTCCTTCGGAGATTCATCGTGTATCTATTGGATCGATGATCCGAGCGGATCGAGATCTGTTTACGGTCGTTTTATCTCGAAATTCTGGGAGCAGATCGTTGCTCGGTCGATTGGTATCGCAGATCGATCTGTGACAATGTTGCAGGTTGTTCGACCAGGATTTTCGTCGTCGCGCCCGTTCGCCTAACCTTCGGAAATCGTCCGATAGTTTTCGGTTATCAGCTCCGACGGTCTTATCTCGATCGCCGGACTCGTCCAGGCCCACCTCACGGTGCCGAGGAGTGATCGGTCGAAAATATCGGGCGAGCTAATCTCGAGAGTGCTCTCGACCACGATCCACGTCACTCGCCTTCCTGTGACGTGCTCGCGGAATCGATCGGCCGGCCTCGAAACGTCTTCGAAAACCTCGGAGACTGCTTCGTAGACTCTCCAAAAACGCCTGCCCAATTTAACAACTTTTTGAAAATTTAATTCAACAATTAACGTAACCTTGACATAACTTCATTTTCACGCGAAAACGTGTTCCAAAGCGCGTTAGCCTCGATACAGCAATATCTTTCGCTCGCTGAAACTTAAAAACGAGCTGTTTTTTCCCAATTTCTCCAACGCCACTTGAAAGAGCGTCAAAAACATCCCTAAATGTCAGTTTATAGTTATCTTGGCGCAACCCTTTCTATTGCATCACCCTTGTCACTAACCTTTTCTTGCATTAAACAATCACATTTCTTAACTTTGATTAGATAAAAAGAGAACAAAGTATAGATTATTATATATAGCTACAAAGCTTGAATTTTGTAGAACTTTTTATCGTAAACTGCGTATCTATATCTCTTATGGTTACATAGTTGTGGCAGTCGTTATGTTTTCCAATAACCGTCCTCGATTTTCTAACCTAAAAGACACGTCGAAAAATTGTTTCACTCGTTCGACGCGGAATGCGAAGGGCTGTCGATCTGTAAAATTTCGAGACGATTGGACACGGTTTATGAAATCCTTGGCCGGCGTTGACCGGGTCACTCTCGACCCGTGATCGAAAAAGATCTATCAATAGACATTGAAGTCGGGGGTGAGTTTACAAGGCCGCGGGCGCACGAAATTAGAAGGGAAAATCGGGCGCGCAGGTGATCGTTTCATGTTCGTGAAATAATCGAGACGAATTGAATTGAATTCGGTCGGATCGATGATCGAACGGCCGAGGAAATGAAATCGCGGCGAAATGTGAAAGAGCGATATTCGCCGGCGTTAATCTTATCGGGTTTCCCGTGTCTATCTTATCTGATCTTGTTTTCGAGTATTTTATTTGCCTTGGACACACAATTTTGGAAACGGAACGTCCGCAGGTATACTCGGCGGACTGTCCGTGGGTAGATAACTCGTGCGACGTTCGATTCTCGAATCGCGACAGATCTATTTTGGAGCACCGTTTCCTTGCCCTAAAAATGAAATGCCCGAGTTTCCCGCCGCGGTAAGAAAATTCCAAAACGCTCTCTCGAAGAGAGACACTCTTTATTCTGGAGCAGAGTTATTCCATCGCCCCCTCTACGAGGCGCTCTCTCACTTGCAGCCGAATAACTCGATCAAGATTTCTCACAGCTGGTCACAAAAAGTCACCTAAATTACCGAAATCTCAACAAAATATTTTACATCAAACCTTTTTACTCTGCGTTAACTGGTCTACCAGAAAAAATTCGCAAAGACGCTCAATTTTCTAAACGGAACTTACACCGACAATTCCGCTGTACCCTTTCCAAGATGCTCTCTCCCGAACCTAAATCACTCGAACATGATTAATTACAGCTGATTGTAAAAATTCACACAGATTACCAAATCTTTCCCGAACTTTTCGCGTTATATACTTTTACCTTGTGTCAACCGGTTCTCTAGAAAAAAAATTTCCAAAGACGCCTCCTTCTCCGATTGTAAATTAAAATCGAGAAATGGATAAATGAGCTTCTCAGGTGTTAATACAGACAATTGGAGGCTACAAAAATTTGTACACTATTTAAAAATCCTTGCGCGAGCATAGCGCGAAAGGTTCGTCGCGCCGCGATCGCCTAATTTTCCCCGAACAAATTGGGGGAAACCAAGGAGGGGGCTGAAGTTGGCCGCGTTTCGTCGTCGGCGGTTTTCGGTCGCGGCAGGCCTAATCGTTCGGGAGATAAGGGCCCCGTCCGTTTCCCGTGGGATCACGGGAGCGCTGGGATTGGCCGATCGCGCGATACGGGCCCCGGTTCGGCGGTTGCGTCACCGATGACCTTGGCGATCCGGTGGGGCCGGCGGGGCGCGGGCCGCCGCGATTGATAAATCGTTCGGAGGCACTTGATCGTCGAGTGGGTCGGCCGATGATCAGTGTTTCACGCACTAAAGCGCAGATCAGGACCCAATTAACCGAGATCTCGGCGGCTGATCGATTATCATCGGCGATCGTGCCCGTGGTAAGTGACTCGAGCGTCGAACGTTCGCGCGACCCGCGGCCATTTTATCGTGCGGATCGGTGAAACGATCGATCCCGGAAGGAAGATCGATCGGGCCCGGCTGTTAGGTCGAACGATCTCGCCTCGATCGCGGCGAAATCCGTGGATCCGCGCGAAATCGTTTTAACGCGAGGCGTCGCCGCGCGCGACCGGCCTCGCCGCGGCTGCCGCGGCAGATATCGGTAACGATTGTTGTTCGGCCGACCGGCCGGATTCCGCGGTTCCACGCGGGCAGATCTCGCGTTTCCCTCGCGTATTAATTTACTTTTGTGAGCGACCGGGTTACGCAATCGGCTAGGCGACACGGCCTGTCAGTGCTAATTAGCGGACCGGGCTGCTGCCGACACCGTTGCGCGCGCGCGCGCGCACGCGCTGTGGGAACACGGAATCCTATGGAAAATCGGCGAGCGAGATGCGTCGGTTCTCTAGCCGCGCGAAAATCGAAACTCTCCGTTGGACAGGATCGCCGATCCCGCGATGTTACCGGTTATCTAATCCAGCCGCGGCTCGTCCCAGCTGGTGACTAATTAATAATTTTCTCAGGTGTCCTCGGTTTCACGAGTTTCTGGGAGCGGTGGCCGATTTATAGAATTTATGGAAATCCGGACGTGTGATTGGCAATTTTGTTGATCGGCAGGTGTTGCTGCAGGTGCGATTATGTTTTCGGGATGGCCACGGTGGAGCTGTGTAGATGTGCGTGATTTTTGGCAGTGTCTGTTTGTGTCGATTGCAAAGTGGTTGTAGACGGGAGATTAATTAGAGGAAAAGTTTGTGCTTTGGACTAAAATTATGAATCTAGTCGAAATAACTGGGTTCTGATTGTTTATAATATATAAATGTTATAATATGAAAATGGTCTTGTTAGACATTTTATATTATAATAAATATTAGTATAATAGTCGTGGGTAGTTGTCGATTAATGCTAAAATCTACGAATTCTATATCTAAATTGTTTTAGAATCATGATAAGAATGTATTTATTTAAACTTATAAAATTAAAAAAGCGTAGAAAAATTTATATCAAGAACCATTTTACAGTTTCGAGAACTGTAAAAGAAATACAATGAGTTATTTGACTGCTTTGGTAGCTTTGGTGTTCAATCCGGTCATGTCATTATTATAAAACAATACACACATTAACCGCGCCTGGAATTCGATAATTCTAGTGTCAAATAAACAATACCCGAGACTATTAATTACACAAAAACCACAGCAAATTTCAGATAAATTGTACAAACGCCTGCCAAGTTATTCCGACAACAGTGAATCGGTGCGCCCTTAAATATTTGCAAAACAGCGGTACTGCTGCTATTTAACAAACTAGAAACCGAGGAGAAAGATATTTGTGTATAGTCAAAGATTCGCGCAACAACATCCCGGTGGTAATTTTGAAACACAATATCCCGTTCTCTCAGAAAAAAATATCAAAGTCGCTAGTGACAAGGGTTGGTTCCACCAGTTTTCGGCCGACTGCAACGAATGCACCGATTGCACCGATTGCAACGGTGTTCGAGAGTGCACGATCGTCTAAAATCTCCGCGGTGCAGCTCGCGAAACGATCCCGCAGGTTTGCTGAAATGTGTTCCGGTTTGTTTCAGAAGGTGTGCTTCCGGCGTGGCCCTATGATCGCTCGGAGCGTCCTCGCTGGGACCAGGCTTCCGTCAGAGAGGCGTTTTTGGCAGCTATCCTAATCTCCTCCCCTTGTTTCCTGGATTTTCCCTCCGATCCCCTAATCTCCTCCGCGCCTGTCCGTCGAACGACCCCCTCTGAGAGCATCCCCCTCGGACCACGAACGGCGGAGGAGGAGGAGGAGAGGGTGGAGGAGGTGGAGGAGGAGGAGGTGGAGGAAGGGTCGGGCGCTATAGAGGAGGGTTCTGGACAAGGATGGACATGAGCAGCGAGTCGAGCGCGGCTAGGTGGTACGAGCCACCTAGATCCACCCTGGAGCCGCCCTCGGGAGGCGCTGGAGTCGCCGGAGTCGTTGGCAACCCCACCGACTACAGGGGATACTACCCTCACGCTGCACCCACCCCGCACCACCCCGCCGCCGCGGCAGCCGCACACTATGCTCATAGTAAGTTCGTCTTCTCTTTTCTTTTTCAAACCGTAGTTCGTTCACCGAAATTTTCCGACCGTTCGGAAAAATGATTTCGGAATCATTTTTATGATTCGCGGCGACATGATGATCGCCACTCGATCGTCGTGTCGAACGGACTCCTCGTTCACAGCTTATGCGATGGAGGACGTCGCGAGACGTTCGAAGCTGTATAACGGCGTGGAAATATCGTCGAGCTATTTTTGAGGCATCGTTTGAAAGAGGAGACTTCAATCTGTAAATTGTGATATATTTGATCGGGGAACAAAATTTTTTCAGTTTTTTACAGAGCTCTGAATTTTAAGGGTTGTTTTCGCGGTTCTTAAGGGTGATGTTTTTAATCGTGATGAGACATTTGTTGTTTAGATTGTGATAGAGATGTTTGAAAAAATCGTGGATTGAATTGGTTGGGTCCGTTGGAAAGAGGAGATTTTAATCTTTAAATTAGGCTAAGTTTGAATAGTGGAGAAAATCTTTTGAGGGCTTTAGAAATGAATCAATTTTGAAGTCTGTTGTTCCGTATTTAAAGCACGATGAGCCATTTATCATTCAGATAGGGATAAAATGGTAACAAAGTGTCATTAATGCAACTTCTTAGGCTCGTTTAAAGCAGAAAATGTACCCTAAACATTGTCGTACATTTTAATTATGGAATAAATTTTACAAGCTTCGTGGAAGAGGTTGAATTCGAAAAATTGTCAGAGAGCTCTGATTTAATTATTCTATCTAGAATCTTAATCATAAAACTTGCCGCCGTAAAAAATCAGCCGAGACGAATGAAAGTAGAAACTCTACCTTGTAAAATGAGCCCAGATGCATTTCCGTATGATTTTTTTTCACCGAGTTACAGCAGGTTGAATTTCGACTATAGTTTACCGACAATAGTTCACGCGCCAGCAGAGAATCATCGCGAGGTTTTAGAAAAATTCTAGGGCCCAGAAAGATTTAACGAGGCCCACATAAAAATTCCCAGGGCTAAAGAGATATCGTCGGGCACGGAGTAAAAATTGTGCAGCTTGCAAGATGACCGTGGAGTGTAGGAAAAATTGTAGAGTTAGTGGAAATAAAAATTGTGGAGTCTAGAGAAGAATTTCAGAATCGAGAGAAAAATGTAGGGTCAAGAGAAATATTATAAAGTCAAGAGAACAATAGTAGAGTCAGGAGAAAAATTTATGTAGTCAAGAAAAGAATTGTAGATTTAAGAAAAAAATAGTAGAATCAAGAAGAAAATCTGTGTATTGAAGAGAACTATTTTAGAGTCAAGAGAATTAATTGTGGAGTCGAGAGAAAAATTGGGAAATCAAATGAAAATTGTAGAGTCAAGTGAAAAAATTATGGAATCAAGAGAAACATTGCAGAGTCAAGAAAAACATAGTAGAGTCAACAGAAAAATTTGTGTAATCAAAAGAACAATTCTAAAGTCAAGAGCACAATAGTAGGAGTCAACATAAAAATAGTAAATACAAGCAAAACAAGCCGAGTCAAAATAAAAATTGTAGAATCAAGAGAAAAGCTACCAAGTCAAGAGCGAGATTCTGTGTCTGACGTCGTCGGACCCAGAATGAAAATTGCGGACGTAGCGACGGTTGCAGTAGCTGCAGTCTAATTTCGGTTGGTCTGCGCGTCGACGGAGCGTGAAAAAAAGGTAGCATCGAGCGAAGGGGGACCGTCGGGAGTAGGAGGGGGGGAGGGAGGGAGGGAGGACAGGAGGAGGCCGGGATAGGAGGAATAAGGGCCCGGATTCAGCACGGAAAGGGGGCCAAAAAGTGCACGGCCAAGCGAGGAAACTCGATCCACGCAGCCGGTCGGGATCTCGAGGCGGCTCGGGAACGCGATATCCCTGATTCTCGCCGACGCGCATGGATCATACTCGGCCCTCTGTTAACTCGTGCTGCGAAACCGAAAAAACTAGCCGGTGCCCCTAATCGGAATCAAATCTCTATCTGTCGCCGGAGCCGCTCCGCGGCGCAGCCCTCTCCGCGACTTCTTTACGACTTCTGGCTGCTGCTGCTGCCCCGCCCCGCCCCCCAACCCCCTCCTACTCCCCCTCCGGCCCTCCGTAACGTCCTCTTTCTTTCACGGCCGGTCCGGTGGAATTTTTTCCGTCGGACCACGAGAGCCGGCGCACGGTTTCTTCCGTGGAGAAAGATCGAGACGCGAGGCGAGGCGAGGCGAGGCGACGCGACGCCGGATAGAGAGATCTCGTTTCGAGTCTCCGATGGAGGGACCGTGGAACCTCTCGCAGGGCTCGCCGTAGCCGATGTTTCTGTCCGCGAGTGATCGATCGTCGAGAGCGCGACGCGTATCGGGGTGCCGGAGTTCACCGGCCAGAAAGAAAAAAGCAAACACGACGGGCGGACGCTCGATGCGCGCGGGGATGCATGATACACAAGGTGGTTGTTGCGCAGACAGGAAGGAAGCGCAGCGGACCGCGAAGCCCGCGGGCCCTCGCGGTGGTGCATGCGTAATTGCGGGCCACGGGAGGTCGTTGCTTTTGTTTTCTGGGTTAGACTACCCGTTTCGGCGTTATCCGCGTTTCCCTCGCTCGACGGCCACGGCTTTCCTCGACGCTATTGGTCGAACCGACGCGGCGATTTGAAGAATACCCGCAGCGGCACGAAGCGCGTGAAAAACTGAGTCGGAAAGGTGTATACAAGTTTTCCAGTGCGGGGCTGCGTTCTCGAGATAATCGGGGTTGAATCGGCGAAGTAGAAACGGACAGTCATGATCAGACACCATAGTTTTCCTTCAAATTTAGTGTTTGGGTTGATGTCGTTGGTTTGTAAGTTTTATTCGTGGAAAGTTAGCATGTAAAGATTGAAGATGACATTTTCTATCTAATGTTTTCATTTACATTCTAGTTTTCATTTAGAATTATGACAGATCTTTTTCAACGCCCGGTATAAAACAGATTAAGTTCAAATTGTGGGAAACCTTTCGATCGTTGTAACTTCTGAACGGAAAAAGGTATTGCCATGAAACTTACGCCAAAATCTCACAAAAAGATCAAGCTTTCCAAACGACATATAACATCCTATACTTCGCACAATTTTATTATACAAAAATTTAGAAAATGTTTCTGTTTTAATATAAGGTAAGGTTATTAACCAGTGCGTCCTTTTTTAAGGGTTGTGTGACGTTAATCAACATCTCGCGTTAAATAGTCCCTTCGACGCAGATTCTAACGACGATTCTTGTTAGCAAATTATCCGTCTTCCGTCGACAGTGATAATAATTCTTCGCAAATAAAGAAACCCTTGAAACCGCGCACCTCGAAACTCCGTTGCCGCTCGAACCGTTCGGAATCCATGGCATCTCGATCTCAGGATCGCTGGATCAGAGATTTCACGGCGCGGGGAGGTCGGTAGAATCCGGTGTTTCCGCTCGGTCGGTCGCTCTTTCCATTTTCCGTTCGATGCAGCCTCCCGTTCCAGTTTCCCGTCGCGAGATAGCAACCCCGCGCGCTCTATTTCCGCCTGGAACGCGGCCGTTCCTCCCTGGCAGCAGCGAGGTCGGTGCACCGGTTCCTTGTCTTCAACCCCCGGAGTCTCTGCGTCTCCCTCGCGGCCTCTCTTTCCCTCTTTCCCTCTTTCCCTCTTTCCCTCTTTCCCGCCGGAGAAGAGGGTCCGAGGCTCGGCGCGGCGCACGGGTCGTGCAAAACGCGCGACCGCCGCCATCTTGCGCAAATGCACACGCCAACCGAAGGCGGAGCCTCTAGCCGACTCTCTCTCTCTCTCTCTCTTCCTTCTTCTCTCTCTCTCTCTCCCTCGCTCTGTCTCTGTCCGTCCGTCCGTCTTGCTCGCGCCCCCGCGCGGAGAGTGACTCGCGCGCGCGGCAGATGCGACTCGCGATGCAGCCTCGCCGCGCGCGATCAATCTTACTCCTCGTTGCTGCCGTGGCTGCTGCCGTGGCCGCGGCCCCGCGGTTCCCGGTTACCATTCTTCTGCCTCACCCCCTCCGGTGAAGGGTACCGCTCTCGGCTGCCCCCCCCCCCCCCCCTCTCCCTCACGGTGTCACGATTCGACGGCCGAGATCGGGCCCCCTACGGCCACTCTCGATCTTCTTGTTTCGAAACTAGTCGCGAACCTTTCGATCATACTGTCCGGCCCGCCGGGCTCGACAATCCCCCTCGTTAACAAAACCGAGTGGCCTTGGTGGAACGCTACCTATTGTTTCGAGTGACTAGGATCAGCGCAAAAATGTTTGCTGCACTGGGTATGGATTCGAGTCTGTAAGAAGCAGAGATCATTGGTCCGAGGGTCCGCGGAGGCTTGAAGTTTTTTTCCCAGAAGGGAAAGGTAGTCGAGGTTAGGTGTAAGATAGGTCTAAGTTTGGTCTAGGTTAGGTACAAATTAGGTCTAGGACAACTTTAGTTCTAGACCTAAAGTGAGCTTACTTGATCTGGATATCCATGGACGCTTTAAGCCCTTTTCCAGGAGGAGAACAAGGGTTCTAGGTTAGGTCTAGATTAGGTTTGCGATTAAGTCTGGGTTATCTACAAATCCATGATAAATCTTTCCAGTTTTTAAGAAGCGAAATCATTTGTTTTACATAACCGAGAATGCTTTAGCTCTTATCCAGGAGAGAAAAAGATGTCTAGAGTAGTTCTAGATTAGGTCTGAGTTGGATCTAGTTAAAGTATAGATCCATAATAAATCTTTCGAATTTGCAAGAAACGAAACTGCTTCGCCTCAGTATCCGAAGGAGTTGGAAGCTCTTTGCAAGAGCCACGTAATGCTAAAAGCTCAATCTAGATAGCTGTGTTCCATCTGTCAAGATTAGGTCTGGCTTAGATGTGGCTTAGATGATCCAGATATTCCAGAGCATTACAAATTATTTTCAGAAGCAACGTAATAGTTGAAGTATCTATTTTACGTCTCGGTTAGGTCTGCATTAGGTCCGGATTAGATCTAGCTTAATCATACGATACAGTGCTTCAAGTGTATAGGTTAGATCTAAGCTAGGTCTGTGTTTAATCTTACTTATCTCCGAGTCAATAAGAAGCATCAGCACTAAATTAAATCCATATTACCTGACACATACAAGCAAAGATAAAATTAACAGAGTAACACAAAAGAGTAACATAATGCCGAATACTCTTTTGTTGCTCGAAACGTCTAGGTACCTCTAGAAAAATGATGGAAGGCGGCACGAGACGCTAAGGGGGTGAACGGCGACGACGCGAGCGGAAAAGTGGAGGACGGAGCGCCCCGTTCCGCGTTTTCGAGGAAGCGCGGGGCTCCCAGGGGCGTTCGGCCGGGGAACGCGAAGGGGGCAAAGCCGATCAAGCCCGGGTGAAGTACACGCGGGGTGAAATTGCATGTTATTACGCGGCCGGCGAGAGCGGCTGGTGGCGGCCCGGCCAAATGAGACGTTATTTTCTCCTGGAATTTCGTGTGCGCCGTGAATCTGATTACCGCGAGCACTGAAACCGGGCCGCGTTCTGCTCGTTTTTCCATCGTAATTCGAGGATTTACGACGTGCGACGCCCGAGCCGTTCCCACGAAAATCACTACCCTTAATTTTTACGCGTCTTTAATGATCGGAGGCGAGCCGCGCAAGCAACCGCGCCGAATTCTGGGCCCGACGCAAGGAGAGAGCAACGCTCCGCATCCGATGATCTCGATTTTACTCGGTCCTTAACCTTCTCGCGCCTGGGAGTCACCGCTGAAATTGTTACTATCGCGGTCTAAAATGATCTTCGTATCATCAACGTCAAGACTTAAAAATTTATTGAAAGTATAACTATATCGTTTGAGCCGCAGGAATTAATTTTATACGCATAAAATACACTTTGTTATAGCAAATGAGGACTCTATAAATTATTTTAGGCTAATACTAAAAATCGCGAAGGGTTAAATTTCTGGAAGCAGTTTTCTAGGCGTTCCATGTCGACGCGTTTTCCAATGAGTTTTCACACGATGGTTCGCCGAGGGATCGCGGGATTGCTCGGGCTTCGTTGAACGATCATTATAGAGGAGAGCGTAATTAGATGTGGCTGTTAGAAAACGCGGCTAGAAACGTCCGACCGCATAGCAATCGCGGCGACGACTCGCGCATTATTCACTACGATTTCCTTTCGCGACGCGGTTTTCTCTGAACGTGAATGAAACGGCGCCATACAGCGCGATCCTTTCGCTGAATGAAAGGCTCCTCGATCGCGACAATTCTATCATTCTAATTATCCTACGGAGTTGTTCATGGCTGTTTATGATCCGCCGCGTTCACTATGCGTCGACTGTGCGTCGAACGATGTGTTCGGTTCTACACGCCGTGCCGCGTAGAACCGCGTTACTAGGAAACGATTAATATACAGCGAAAGTAGAAGTTCCAAGCTTTGAAACGAGCTGATGCTAATAGCCGTGCGATGTTACCTCGCGAAGTTATGGCAGTTCGAAGACGACGCTTTCTTATGCGGGAACTACTTGCCATTATTTTAGGGTCGGCGGTTTTTGTTTAAACTGTGGTTTATCGTATATATTCGGTGAGGAGAAATCGTAGATCAATATTTTTGGACTCGTTGGAATGAGGAGAACTTGGATTTTGAATCTATAGTGATTTTACTCGTGGGAAAAATTTGTGGAGCTACTGAGACGTCTGAGAAGTTGGAAGATTCTTTAGCAAGTGGTTATGTTACATGAGCAAATTCCGGTGCTCATAATTAGAGATTTCTTTATTTACAATAAGCTAAACTTCATTCTCCTACCATTTTTTGTGACATAGTTATGGTATATTTTATATCGAGGAATTTTATCAGCCTGATTATTATGACTCCATAAGTAAGGTCTAATTGCACGATTTTTGTCAAAAGTGTCGCAAAGCGGCCAGAAATGATCGTAGATCAATATTTTTGGACTCGTTGGAAAGCTAAGAGTCTAATCTTGATCACTACAACAGTTTCCAAGCAGACCAGAAATTTCTTGAACTCTGCAAAACAGGACAAACTCGAAAAATCTAGAAGACAACGATTTTTTTGCTTTTCCGTCTACATTTTACTACAACAATTTTTTATTGAAAGATAACCTGGCTTGTCTAAAAGTTCAGACTTAAATTTTTAAAAGGAGCCTAAGTAGAAACTCCTGCGATTTTTCTTCGCGCAGCTACAGCAGTTCAAATATGCCCAATGTCTGAAATGCACGGTGGTTTTTTAAACAAAAATTCAGAAAGCATCATACTTGTATATATTTATATTAAAAATAGCAGAAAACCGAAATAAAGAAATATGCTTTTCATTAAATTTTCTTCAAGACATCAGTGAAGTAAAATTGAAACAGTATACAAATAAATATCATTTTAAATCATTAATATATTATTTCAAATCTGTAGAAATGATTAAACGAAGAACGAAGTTGCAATAACCGCTGACAGTTTTCATTTCGCACGAATATCCGCAGTCCAATGATTATTCACAGCGCCGGGGGGTTGCAAAATGTAGTGGTTAAAATCGCGACGGAAAGTTGCAGGTAGACGGCGATCATCTAGAAATGTTGGCGGTCGTCAAAGGATCCTGAAAAAGCGCGACGTTGAATGGTCCCGACGGTACTTTTGACGGAAAAGGGGTGCGAAATCGGATTAATCGGCTCCATTTCCGAGATGCTGCATTTCCATCCACCCTGGAAGCCCCGTTTCTTTTTCTGATTGCATCTGTTCCGCTCTTTCTGGCTGTGTGTCTCAGGGCTCGTCCTTTGAAAGAGCGTCGCGTCGCGCCGGGGCCGGCTCTCTTTGAATCCTCTCGAGCCTTTGAACTCGTTCGCAACGCCTGTGCACAAAAGCGGCGCGAAGTCAGCGACGCTCGGGGCTGCTAATTATTTGAAGTAGCCGCGCTTTGATGTCGAATGCTGACCAAACCCGGAGATACCGCGATACGGCACACACGTGTCGCGCGAACGCGCCCAGTTCCCCCATTCAACGGAATATAAATCGAGGCGTCGCGAGATAAAATTTCGGTCGGCTGAATGGAAGATTCAGAGCGTCGCGACGCCATTCCATCAGCCTCCCCCTGATACTCTCCCGCTCCCCTACCACCCCTCCGACGCTCCGTTCAAACGAGCCTTCCCGCGCTTCTTTCCAATTAGCTTCAATATTCATCGCCGAGTTACGCTCACTGTTGCTCTTCTTTTAATCGCGCGACCGGGCAATTACAGACGAGATTTCGGTAAACTCTGCATTTGTCGATCGAGGCGTGCTCTACGTTATACGATCACTTTCGATCGAATTCGTTAAACGGCTCGTTTGGAAAAAATTCCTTGAAGGTTGGCCTTATTTCTCAGTATAATCGAAATTAGATCCAAGGAAGGACTCTGTTGTCTATGTTTGAGGAGAATAGTTTTACGGTGGAAAATTGTTTGGGGAAAATTATTTTCTGTGTTTTGAAGGGTTGTTTGAAATGTCTGCAAAGTGGCGGAGTAGTTTATTTAATCATTTATCTATAAATAATTCTTAAGATTGTGCTTACAGCGGTCTGTCTGAAATTGAAGCATAGATGGACTACCGTACTCTGTGCGTGGTAATATAAATTTCTTAATAGAAAATTATTTTTATTATTTTAGAAAAATTATTTTCTGTCTTAAGAACAATTGCTTAAAATGTCTGCCAAGTACCAGAATAATTCATCCCTCTATAAAAAATTCCTGAAGTCGAGCTCACCCGACGGCCTATCTAAAACTGTTGCAAAAATGAACAACCGTGCTTGGTAAAAATAATTTTCCGATAGAAAATCGTTTTGAAAAAATTATTTTCTATAACTGGTGGCAATGTTAGTACGTATGGATAGCTTCAAGGAGATTCATCGGGACGTTGCTGCAGGAAAAATTCCTAAAGTTCGCTTTATCTCGGCGTCGCTTTCAGGACGATGGAAAAAGGAAACGAGCGACAGGCAGTTCGCACTCCATACTCGGTAAAAAGTTCCTCGCGGAGAGACATATATCATTCCGGATCTCTCTGTTCCTCCTCTCAGCTCCTGCTCTCGGCCTCCCACTCAGCCCGTGCACACGGTTCCCTCTATTTCGCCGTTTTTCTCTCGAACTTTTTCCCTCGTTTCTCTTCCCCGGTAGCTGGCGAGCGTCTCGGCGTCGTTATCTTCGCGATATTGCTGAAATTGTTTCTTTAAAAGGTGAGGAGAGAGGGGACAGAGAGGATAGAGAGATGGTTTACCGAGAAATCCCCGGTCCCCGGGACCCGGGAAGTCGGGGCACCGCGAAAAGCCGCCGAAAAATTGGAGAGTCGGCGGAGCTGCGATCTATGAATCCGCGATCTATAAGTTGCGGCGCGTACGAACGCGTCGACCGTAATTTTGCCGGGGATGTTGGCAAACGCGGATCGCGAAGCGGCGACGGAAAAGGCCCGAAAAAACTAGAAAAACTCGCGGGACGGGCTGCTGATTAAGGCGCACCGGCGAGGAGCTCCTTAGGCGTCGACTCCCAAGGCGCTCGTTTCGAAACGGGTCGACTTCTAATATGGCGCCGCGCTTTTCCAAGTCTTTTGCACCTTCATTTTTCCCTCTAGTCCACTTCTCGGACCCGCGACCCCTCCTCCGCTCTCGTTTCGCTCGGAACAACCAAACGGTAGCAGCGATTTTTTCCATGCAACAGCTTCTCCTGGCTTCGATTCTGAGGACTCCTCCGCAATTTGGGCTCTGTAAAAAATATTTGCCGACGGAGAATTATTAAAGAAAAATTCTATTCTGTGTCTAAGAGTGTTATTTAAAGTCTATGCAAAATTTTAGAAAAATCCATCTATCCATTTCTCTAGAAAAAAATTTCAATACTGAATTTACCTCACAGCCTCTTCAGCCAGATACGAAAATGGCACTTCGCACTCCGAGCTTGATAAAAAATATTTCCCATTGAAAAATCGCTTCAAGAAAATTCTTTCCTGCATTTAGAATGGTTACTCAAAATCCAAGGAAAATGTCAAAAAGATTCACTCGGTCATTTATTCCGAAAAAATTCTGAAACTCCGTCTTGTCTAACAGCTTGCTCAAAGTTCATATCAAAATAAATTCTCACATTTCAGTTATATTAAAACAAATTTCTCAGCAATATATCGTTCAAGAAAAATAACTTCCGTTATTAAAACGTGTCGATCAAGATATGTCCAAAGTTCCGAAGACAATTGATCGGTCCATTCTTCCAGAGGAAATTCCCGAAGCGCAACATCTGTATCTCTCGACGATGTTGCGAACCCTTTTTTTCCGGGTCGAACGCTCGACTCGGCTCGATGAAGGCAACGAAACAGGGCTCTCGGAAGCAAATCGATTCGAATCCTTGTGTATCGGCGCAGATATCTCGTACTCGATCTCTCTCGCGAGACGTTCAACCGACGCGACGAGTCAATTATCGTATGAACGCGCGGAATGCACGGTGTGCAGCTTATTGGATCGAGCGTTTTCAGCGCGTGGGCGTAGCTGTCGCGATCGAGTGACCGATTTATATAGATCGCGTCGCGATCTCCGGATGCCGTATCTCCGGGAAATCTCTGGCATTTCCTGGCCTTTCTTATTTCACTTGGCGGCACAACAATTCCGAAAATTACGCACTGCGATCGCATCGTCTCTTCGATTACTTAATTGAATCCTTTTAATTTGATTTTACCGAACCCTTTCAATTTAATTTTACTCAACCATTCTAGTTCGATTCGACTAAATTATTCTACCTTAATTTTAGTACTTTGCTTTACCTTCATTTTAGTGAATCGGTGAAATTTTTTTTTAATTCTTCTGTTTCAATTTGATTAAATTACTTTATTTTCATTCGATTGAGCGATTTCACTTGAATTTAGTACATTATTTTGGTTAAATTTCATTCAGTTGTTTTACCTTAATTTGATTAAATTATTTCACTTTAATCTTAGCAAAAGTGTTTTGGTTAAGCTTGATTAAAATATTTTAATTAAACATGATTAAATTATTTTGATTAAATATGATTAAATTATATCGGCCAAACTTGATTAAATTATATTACTTCAACGTGATTGAATTACTTCACTTCAATCCGACTGAATTATTTTAATCGAACTTGATCAAATAGTTTTATTGTAATTTTATTAAATTGCCAACTATTTTTTCCAACTATCTGAACAATTGTTTGATTTATTTCTGTTGTCTTTGATTGCAATGCAGCGCTCGAGATTGCCGTTGGCAATTGAAGTGTCAATGATTTCTGGGCCGCGATTCGCGGACATGTTGCGATTCGGCGTCGCAACGGCGTCGCATCGTTGCAGCGAGCGCGCGCGGGATCCAATTACAGGCGGGGCATCGTTGCATTCGATTAATTGCGTGACGCTGCAGCTGCTCGTCTCTGTCCGCGATCCCCCTCCACCCCTCCGGGTGATATTACGTTTCATGCTCCTAAATTTAGACGGCTTTCCGCGGCGACGTTCCTCTTCCATTCCGCCCGCGAGCTGCGGTTAGTATCCTCGCCGGCCGAGCGCTGGCACCGCGATTATTTTCACACTGATACCATCATCTATCGCTAAACCATCCATCCACTCCCCCTCTGTCCACCATTATTCACTTACCGATTATTTATTCGCCGCTGTTATTATTTACTTACGTTCCGGCCGATCCATCGGTCCGGAAATACGGCGCTTATTCAGGAATTTTTCTCAGCCGAACGCCACCACCTAAATTGTTCGCACTTGTTCTACGTTCAAAGGGTAGTCCATGAGATGTTTATAGAAATGTTCGGTTCAAAACATTCATTGTTCGCCAAGATAAGTTAACATGAGTGACGTAGAGTTGCGAATAATTCCCAGCAGATATTTTTCAGCGTAGAAATGTAGTTCTCGTTTAGGATTTTTTTATAACTAAACCGGGGGACCTAAATTTTTTAAACTTTTTGTACGTTTAGAATGTACTGTGAAGAATATATGAACATATTCTCAGCCTAAAAAATTCATTTCTCAAGAAGAATTCTATCATCAGTAACGTACAATTCTCGATAAACATCCTCATACATTCTTCGATCCAAAAGTACACTCTTCGCCGAAAAAATTGTGCTGTCTTAACAGCGAAACTTAGATGTTTTAAACTTTATCCTCGCATAAACGATAGTTCAATTGACTCGCATAAAAATCGTCGAGCGGCAAGATTTATTCTTGCCGTAAATAAAAGCGCATCTATCAAAGGCGTACATTTTCGGCGGGCGGTCTATCTACAGGGTGGTCCGAAAAACCGGCAATTCCCAGGGAGCGTATCGCCGCGGCAATTTCTCAGGCCGCGGGTACCAGTCGCCGGCAGGAGATCGTGGAAGCGTATGGGGGACCCCGCGGAAATACGTATCGCGTCGCGGCGCCGAGTTAATGCTGGTAATTCGGCGAAGTCGTCGCTGGTGGGTGGGGTTTCGGCAAAACACTGGCTCGTTATCAGCGTATGCCGGCGAGGCGGAGCCCTGGTGTCTCCCACGGGAACGGGTAAAGGAGGAGCGGGGGGGGGGGAGGGTTGGGGGGAGGTGGCGAGCAGAGGCAAGAACTCGATATATCGATTCGGCTTTGGTCTCCTCTCCTCCGAAGAAAACGGAGAAGCGGCAATCGAGTCCGCGAATTAACCAACGAGGGGGCGGGGCCCCCGGAATTCGGCCTCGCGCGGCTCGCGCGCGCGAACCCGATCGAAAGGTGAAAGATTCATGCGCGCCCGGTACGGGAGAGACGGTCGAGAGCAGAGAGAGATAGGTAGATAGAGAGAGAAAGAGAGAGAGAGAGAGAGAGAGAGAGAGAGAGGTGGCAGCCAGACGGGTGGGGGGACACAGACAAGAGAAGAGAGACGAGAGACCAATAATAGCGCGCGCCTCCAGCCACCGGGGGCCCCTCGCACTTAATTAAGATGTCTCCCGCAATTAGGTGGTTTTACGGTCGGCATAAAAGCCGATCATTCCGCGCACGCACGAATCAGGTTCCCCGTTTCTGCGATACGCCGTCGCGAGTCCATGTTCGTCCGCTCCGTACCGGTTTCTAAGCCTAAGGCCTCGTCGATGGACGTTGCGAAACCGTCGTCGATATTCAAGAGCCGACGGTTCTTAATGCTCTCCCGAAAGCTCCTTTCGTTTCCGACTAGTCTGAACGATTTTTTAAACGAACAAATGCCACCGATAAATTAACAAGGTTGAAGAATTAATGGAACGTTAATGAACGGGCGATCGTGGTGTTTGCAACACGTGTACGTTGCACGACACGTTCGGGGTAGCCGATATTTTATAACGGTTATTTTATAAATGTTCTTTCGCTCGAAATTGATTTTATAATATATATATATATGGAAATGTTGGAACGTTCCTTTTATCAACTAATCGATGGTAGGAGGTTAATTAGTACAGGTTTAGGAATCAGTGGAACATTATTTAACTGTCGATTGTGTTATTTGGATCTGGATTGGTGGAGCGGTGGTTTTCTATCCTTAACCCTTTACATTAATGAACATAAACTGCATCCTAAGAACGTACAACAAAGTCATGTGACCCACCGCGTATAATTGCCGCGACCACTGTCTGAAAATAAATCAAAGACAATTTCGCTCCTCTTGGAACGTATCGACACCCTTAAATTCCACGCGAAGACCCCAGCAAAGATGCTCGAAAGCGTCGCTCGCTCCATTACGATCCTAAATCCTACCTGAATGAAGAAAAATCGAGACCGACGTCCTAGTTAACGATATCTGTTTCGGTTTTGCAGCGAGGATGTCGAGCAGCGGCGTGACGAGCGGACCGGTGAGCCAAGTGTGCCGGCCGCACTTCCACAGCTCGGTGCTGCACCCGTGGCTGGCCGGGAGCGGCGCGGACACGTCGAAGACGCCATGGGGTTTCCCGACGTCGACGGGCTCGGGCGGCGGCGGTGTCGGCGACGAAAAGCCCCAGAGTCCGTTGGGCTCGTCGCTGCCGCCTAGCACGGGCAGCCTGTCGAGCCACGGCGGAGCGGGCGCGGGCCACCACCTGTTCTCGTTCCCGCCGACGCCGCCGAAGGACGCTACCCCGGACAGCATCACGGCCAGCACGACGTCAACGACGAACAACAACAATAACAACAGCAGCGCGAACAACAACAACAACAGCAGCAACCCGCTGTCGGGGCTGGGCGGAGGCGCCAGCAGCGAGTACCAGGCGGCGGTGGCGCACGCGGCGGTGATGGGCGCGTTCATGCACCATCAGGACGCGTTGGGCGCGTCGGGGGCCAGCTCGTGCGACGTCAAGCCGAGCGTGATGCTGGGCCACCACCACGGGGCCCCGTCCCCGCCCCACCAGCAGCACAACGGGACCACGAACGCCGGGAACCAGGGGAACGGAGCGAACGGAGGGTCCGGCAGCGGACAGGTCAAGCAACGAGAAGGTAATAACCAATCGGGCAGCCAACAGGCCACTACCGCGCAACAACAGCAACAGCAACAACAGCAGCAGCAACAGCAGCAACAGCAGCAGCAGCAGCAGCAACAGCAGCAGGAGTATCAGGGAAACGGCGTGGCGGGCGGCGGCGGGGGTGGTGGCGGTGGCGCGAGCTCGCCCTCCTGCAGGGATAATTACGCGGCCGCCGCTGCCGCCGCCGCCGCGGCCGCGGCCGCGGCTGCCTCCAACAGCCACCACACCGGGTCGCAGTACGACCCGGCCACCAGCGCCTATAACATGTACCAGCACCTGCAGTATCCTAGTAATGCCCACCACCACCACCACCACCATCATCATGGCGCCTCCTCGTCGTCTTCTACGTCTTCGTCCCACAACCCCCACAACGGGACCGCCGCGGTCACCTCGGGTCTCTTCGGGCATCATGCCGCCGGGACTGGGGCCGCGGCGGCTGGGAACGCGACCGGCGTGGCCGGCGTTAACGTCGACTCGAAGTTGTTGGTCGGTCACGCGCACCCTAACACGCCGAGCTCGCCGTCCTCCGCGCAGCAGCAGCAGCAGCAAAAGCCGAGGAACAAGTCGAGGACGTCCGCCGGTAAGCGGCACGCCTACCAACTCTCTCTCCGTACCCCGGACCCAAATACCAACCCTTCCTACGGATACTCCCCTCTGGTTTTTACTTTCTCCGCTTTAACACCGGGTTCACTCGTGATTCACGCCGGGGTTTTTCCTTTTGGTTTTGCGGTGGCCTTTGGTTATCGGTGTTGCACCATTCGTCTCTACGGTTTTTTTCGGGGAATGGATCATGGGCTGGACTATTTTTCTGGGCTCGCACGGTGGACGAGATTCGTCGGACCTTGCATGCGGTCCTTGCAGGCGATCGCGGCTTGCGAACGAAAGCGGATGCTTCGGAGACGGTGATATCCGGTTATTCGAGTCGCGCGGATCGTTTTTATAGTTCCAGATTATTAGTAATTATAATGTTCGTTCGCAAACCGATGATCGATGCGCAGAAATTACTTTTTAATACCACATTGTCGCGTCATCTTCGCAATCGTCGACTTTTCCCCGTCATTTTTGTCCAGTCTTGTTTATTTCACGCGTCGCAAGATTATTATACGTTCACCGTTAATTAGTATTTTACCGCAGCAGAGATCGCTGAATATCCGGGACTCGCGCGTTTCTCTCCGCCGTTCGCTATTTCCGCGATCGCGCACGTTCCACGCGGTGGAATACTCGAACGTGATATTTTCATTCCGAATCGTTGCAAATATATAGTCTCCGGCGCGTTGAAATGAGCCGATTCGCGCGCGCGCTTCGTTCAGCAATCAGACTCCCGGTATCGTTGCGTTTTCACGCGTACTCCGATGGCATTCCCCATTGCAGATCCGTAAACGCGATTCCGCTGAGGGGGGCGGATCGATCGCGGAATAAAGATTCTAATTGGGGCGAATTGATTAGACGCGTCCCGGGGGTTTCTGTTGATGATACGGTCTCGTTACGGTGCAGCACCGTTCTCGTTGCAAAAGACACGCGTGCAGTCGATTTCCGGTTCTTTTATGTGAGAACGGTTTACTATCTCGCCGGCGGCACCGTCGATCTGAAGGAACGGCACGAATAATCGCTTGAGAAAGGAATCGAAGAAAGGAGCACTTTGCATTCTAAGATTTCCTCGTTCCTCGCCTTCCTTGGTACCGTTTGCGAATCGGAACACGACTGCACCCTCGTTCCAGAGCAGCACGGTGTTTTATGGTTTCCATTTGTCCCTTGGTTCTTATCGTTATTTTTGCACTTTGACTACTTCATCCGTTTCTATTTGACGTTCTCGTTTTGCTTATCTCCTCGTCGTTCTATTTCTTTCTCTTGTTTTGGACGACTCGGCGCTCCGCGATGTCGAGCAACAATTTAACTATTTACGCGAGTTGTAGGAGAACAATTGATATTAGAAACGTCGTGGTAGAACAGGTTTCAGGGAAGAGTTAATTCTCGACTACGGGGACCATTAGAACTGCCTCGAGACACTCGACGCGGAAAATGAAATGTTTTCTGCATGGAGTGTAGCAGGGGGAGTGGCCTAATGGCCCCGCGGAGCGATCGCGCAGTCCGCGGAGCCTCGAGTCGCCGATTTTTCATCCCGAATTTTCAGTTTTCGTCTCCATCCCCGAGCTTTTGGTGGCGGTCGTCTTTCGCTTACAGTTCTCGTTGATCGGAACGTTGGAGAACACACATTTGTTTCTGTTTTTTCTCGTTACTTTTCCTCGATCAACTCGAGAGCTGAGTGTTTACGAGAGGGAGAAAACACACGAACCGTGTATTTTTGTATTTTTGCCTCACCGATGTGTTTTTTGAGTGGCACCCGCGAGACGTACAGCGTGAACAGCACCACACCCCGTTCGTTCTCGATTTTTCTCGACGGCGAACGTCGATCTACAGGGTGGCCGAATGGTCGCGTGATCGATCGAGGGGAGGATTGCTCGATCGCCGTCGGAGCGATCGCCCTCCGATCGGATCCACGACGAACTCGGGCCAGCCTGTACATCGTTTCTACATCTTTTTTCTATCTGTCTCTAGATCTGTTCGTGTCTTTATACATACACAGGTGTGACACACGTCTACGCAAGCGCGATACAGCACACACGTATTTTTGTTCTCGATGTGGTGTGGCTACATGCTGCCGTTTTTTCGTTTTGTCACAGCAAATCTCCCTCTCGAGAATGAGTCTGCGGTCCACGATTTTGCCGCGCCAGACGAATTCGGAATGTTATTGTTTTTGTGTTCGATCGTTGCCGAACCGTCAACGGGTATTTTGTTGTCTCTTTTTTTTTGCCACGGACATCTCTGTCTGTTCTTCGGGAAACTGGACCTCCGGATAGGTGGACTTTGAGAATTCTTTCGGAAAAGGAGCGACCAGATTTTGCAATAACGATTTTTGCAATTTGTTAATACGTTGTTTAAGATTGTCTCTTTCGGTATATTTTTTTCGAGTACAAATACAACAACGATGTTTTCGAGATCAACACGACGAACATGGCTCGCTTCAAATTATTATAACTTACACAATTTCCGAGATATATTGAACATTTTTAAACGTAAATAATCTGTGAGAATCATAGAATATTAATATATTTAAAGAAAAAATTCATATTCCGTTATAGACACATTATTTTCGATATTGCTACCGAAAGTAGCTATTTGTAATTTAAGCAGATCGCTTTTGGTGAGCTTAAAACACTTGTAACTCCTTTTATTTTTGAGATATCGTCAAAATTAGTTCGCGTAAATGATCAGTAAAGATCGTAGAAAATCACCGTGTAAAGCGTAAAGATCCGAAAAATGTTTGGAGGCTCCGTTTCCCGGGGTATAGACAGCCGCGCGCGTCACTGGTGCAAACGTCGGAACCGGGTCGATCGCGGTGAATCGATGCGACGGCCGGGGAAAAGGCGAAGAAAACTGTAGTAGGAGGACTGGGAATGAAACGTGTGCCGGTTGAAAAATGCCGGATACGTTGATTGCGGTAATAATGGTCGGTCTGCGGCGAGGACGGCGTGGTAAAAATCCTAATTCCGGGAACAATGGCCCGACTTCGCGGCGTGGAAGTCCGCTAATTAAATCGACTTACGACATACACACGCTCGGCGAGCGGCAACGGCAGCCTCGATCACGGCGAAGCCAGACGATTCCGTGGACGTCAGCCTGTTTATGGCTGCCGGTGCGGTTTTCCGCGAAAGGAACGCTCTTCCCGCGCAATCGATCACGGCAGGATCGATCCTGTTTCGTCGCAGCACGCGAAATTCTCTCGGAAAACCTGTCCACTTTACACGACGGCGCACGGCGGTCCGGTTTGCAGAATTTTGGTGACGCACAACTAGAAAGTCAGCTTTTGCGGATTGACAATTGGTCAATATGTATTGCTCTACAAAGAAATTAAAATTAAATAAACACTTTAATTACTATGAATATTTAAAGTCGAGTATTTAAAGCGTTTTGAGAGTAGAATGCTTCGCCTGACGTATCTCGTCAACTTCTTTGAGATGCCTTGCTCATTATGTTCCATATTTTTACTCAGTCTTTTTATATTATAAAGATCGTATTTTTTTAATAAGAAATCATATGTTCTTCTAGTCATTGCTAATAATGATATATAAATAAAGTAACGCTGATTGATGCGCGATCGATTTAAAAAGTTGCCTGTGTTAGGAAACAGCAATGAAAATTTATTAAAATTTATTGTTTAACAAGTGCGAAAAAATATTTAATTATTGGTAGTTGAAAGCTACTGTTTTGCCATTATTTTTAACGAAAATTTCGTTGTGATATCTTTTATGGTTCACAAGTTATAACAAGTTTTACCGAGTTCTCCTAAAATCAACTACTGTGCGTCGGTCATTGTTGATTAAATATTCGTCCGAAACGTGCGATAACTTTACAATCAGGTTCTGTTGCGTTTTTTGCAACGATCAGAAAGATGTGATATGATCAATTGTGTTCATAATTGAGATGTTCAAAAATCGTAATGTCAGAAAATTGTGAAAGATCACCTTAAATTGTTGATAATATCAGATTGCCTTGATATTTTCTGTTGGATGCAAAATTTCTTTATTTATTTATATATACAGGAAAACTTCTATTTCTTGCAATAAATGATATTAGGTTGATGTTAATATTAACATTACTACTGATCTTAATATTATTATTGATATTACTATTGATCTTAATATTGCTATCAATATTACTATTAATATGATATTAATATTACTATTGTTCTCAATTTTACTTTAATATCATTACAACTGAATATTAATTTCAACATAAATTATTTCAAATATTAGCATCAACCATATTAACGCACAGTTAAAGTCCAAAATGGCTAAAAATCGCGGCAGGATAGTATCCGAGTTTTCGTTTTGAATTTCGCGCGCACGGCACCAGTGATCGGCGGGAAACTCGAATCGCGTCGCGCTGTTTATCTGCTCCGCGCGGATGTTTCCGTCGGTTCGCGACTATTTCGCGGCCACGTCGATCGCGTCCGACCGGAAACGGGTCCCATGGGAAGGGCCAAAATTCCAGTCTCTAAAGGCATCTTTTCCAGTAAAATGGTCGCCGCTCGTTGGCGCAGAGATTCCGAGGAGGATGCAGCTCGATGGACGAATATCCGAGAGAGACGCGGATTTTCACGGCTCGTGAAAGATCAAAGACAGTCCTCCCTGAAAAAAGCCTTGTCCTTGAACAAAATTTTCAGACCTAGCTTCGACCAGGATGACGGTTGGAAGGGGTCTGAAAATCATCCAGTTTGGTGGAGGGTAGACTAATGATACGCCAGGTCTCTCTACTGTCCTCTTCCTCTCTATCTATCTTCTCACTTTCTATCGCTCTCTCTTTCTCTCTCTCTCTCTCTCTCTCTCTCTCTCTTTCTCTATCTGTCTTTCTCTTTCTCTCTTTCTCTGTCTCCGGTCTTGTTTCTGAGAAAAATTGGTCCCCGCTATTAACAAGCCGCTATCGGACGATCGTGTTCGATCCACGAATCGATCGAACGCCCACGGTCCGAATGAGACTCTGCTTTTGTTCTGGTAATCGCTTGGTATGGTATGTCTGCAATTGCATGCGAGTTCCACCACCGAATTTCGTCGATGTCTATCGTTCTCGGCCACGCTCGCTCTGCGATCTATCGAACACCACGGCGACTATCACGCTCGGCGTTCCAACGAGACTGCTATGGTACGCGGCAGAACTATTTGACACGCGGGAAAGAGTTGTCGTATATTGTCTCGCAAGGGCGCAAGCTACCCCCGAAATTAGGGCTTCTGTTTTGGGAATTATAGAACCTTGTTGCAAATTATGTATATATATAAATTATATATAGTACAATATAAAGTAAATTTTAGATTTAAATTATTCTATCAAATATATTTATTAGATGATATATATAATTTTGCAAATATAAGTAAGCGAAATATGTTCATATAGCGACTTTTAGCACAGTCCACTCTTGAGAAGTTGCATTATAATAGAAATATATAGATTATCTCGGAATTCAGATCCACCTGTTCGGAAACAATATAATTGTTTACCGAGTCCGAGTAGAAATTGTCAAATATTTCTAGGCCTGTATCACTCTCCATGACATTTATAATTATAATTAAATCCGTGCGAGTCGTCGTGGTATTAATTATGCCGTGTTTGACAAAGTTTTCGGAGTCATTATGGCAGTGCCAGCGCGGTCGTGTTTCAAAATGGCGGCACCGAGCGGCGACAGAAGCTTCGCCGGATGCGCGATTTCGAGATCGTCCGAGGGACGATCGAGTAGAGAATTCGAATCGCCGCTCGGCGCTCGCGGACGTAGCTTCTGCTCTTTCTCTCTTGTCGAACCAGCTAAACGAGTCTCTAACAGCATTGTTGTTTCTTCGATGGGATCCCGATAGAGGGCCGCGAGTGCGTCAACTGCGGTGCAACTTCGACGCCTCTGTGGAGACGGGACGGCACCGGACACTATCTCTGCAACGCCTGCGGACTCTACTACAAGATGAACGGCCAGAACCGACCTCTCATCAAGCCGAAACGACGCCTGGTAAATACCTAAGCTGATCTATCTTTATTCTTAATTAACGCTTAGACTGTCAACGTGATCAAAAATTTGGCGAAGCGTGGAATTTGACACTTTGACTCGGAAGTGATGTCTGTTCCAAGTATTTCGTTTTGTAGGATTTCAGTGAAGTAGTAATTGTATAGTGATATTTTTATATTTTATACAGTAGTGTTGTAGTAATGTTGTTGTTATTACAGTAATATTATATATATTTTATAGAGTAATATTATAAAAATATTGTATACTTTATATAGTATTATAATATTATATATTTTGTACAGTAATGTTACAATAACATTATACACCTTATATATTAATATCGTAATGTTATATATTGTATACAGTAATATTGTGTATTTTATATAGTGGTATTACAGTAATATTATATAATCTTTATGCGATAAAATGCATTTTATCGCATGGTTGGTGCATATGAATACTATATACTATTTAGCCTGTATGAATACTATATACAATTTAGCCTGTATGAATACTATATACTATGTAGCCTGTATGGATACTATAAACTATTTAGCCCGTAAAAACTGTCCTAAATGTTTAAAATAGTGAAAGTCGGTTGGCAAAAGAACTATATTTTATAAAATTTTATATTTTATTTCATTTAAATGGAGACAGTTTGAAAAATTCCATACTATAGTTTATTGATCTGAAAAATCAGAATTTCTTGAAGACAGACATCTATGAATTAAATTCGCGTTCAGAAAAGTGTATTGAAACGTATGGGGCACATTTTTATTAAATCAATGGCTTTTGAAAAAAAGACATGCAGTTTTATATACTCACTTAAAAATCCGATATTTTATGTGCACCAACCTATTATATCTCATACAGTAATATTATATATTTTACATAGCACTAATTAATTCCAAATCACGGCAGGCTTCATTAACACTTATCACGTTACAATTCTACATGCTTACAACAAAAGCGACAAGACGAAAGAAAAATCATCAAAATCGTTCAGAAAATTAGAAAACGCTGTTCCATTATTTGCAGCTAAACAACACAATCACGGAACAAAATAAATATTTATACCGCCGTATCAATTTAAAATTAACAGCTTTATCTTGCACAAAAATCGTCAGCCTGCTAATAACGGATCGACCACGCTGGGAAACAGCATCCGACAGAGTCAAAGTGTTAATTAACGCGATTGTTGTCCTCGATTCGAATCGAGGGATGAAACTACCCTCGAAGCCGACGGAATCCGTCCTATCCGCCGCGAGATCTCGAGGCGGACCGTGTTACGCGAAAGTTTCGGGTGCCTGTCCGAGCGACAGCCAGCGGCCGAACGTGTTAATTATCCTCTTGCTGATTTTCGCGAGCGATTAAAGGGGGAAGGGGTGGAAGGCATTTCTTTGGTTTTGTTCGCCCCGATCGCGGGGACCGTGGCAGCGCGCGCGATGATCGTGGGTTCTCTCTTGCGGATCGGGGCACCGATGATTCGCAGAAAAGCACCCGGTGCACCTGGCTGACTCGTAAAAGCGAGTCCTTGATCGTTTCCTTCGCGCATACCGAGTCGCACATACTTAATTAATACACGCGCGGAACACCGGAGCGTTACACGTTTCTCGCGATACGCAGATGCAGTCATCAGAATGCAAGATAAAACAAGGCCAAGTTAATTTCCTGTACACGACGATTAATATACGCGACGCCCCCCCTCCTCTCTCCCTCGCCGCCCTCTCTCTCTCTCGCTCGCTCGCTCGCTCGTTCCCTTCTACCCCCCCGCCGGATCCCATCGTCCTCCGCGGACGTTGAGATCGACGGCATCCTCGACGATCTCTCGAATTAGGATCGTTTCAAGATACGCCGACGATCGAAATTAAACGAGCGCTGCGCGAAACTCGCGCGGGTTCAACGCGCTGTAACTCCGCGAAACAGAATCGCACGGATGCCTGCCCCGGCTCGTTTTAAAGGGCGAAGTCTCCCCTTTTATATTTACTAAGTTGTTTTCAGCGAAAGATTTTTTTATGAAAATATAGAACGACGATTTCGGATGGTGATTTTCGAACGATTGCGTGCGTTCGAGAATGTTTATAGAGGTTAAGTAATTTTATTTTTGAGATGCAATTTATGCGAATTTGTAGTCTGAAGTGTCTACTTTTAGACGATAATAAGAAAAGTGGGCTGCGATTTTTTGTTAGCGTTTTATGGTGATTTTAGTGGGAACTGTGCCAGCCGAGGCAGGATGGTTATCTTGAAGTATTCGGTGGAAGGAGCGATGAGATATAAAATATTTTAACCTCGCGAGGAAAAATCGCAGGATACTCTAACTTAGTTAAGGTTAAAACGTAAAATTTCCTTTCTTATCTCCAGTACGTCGTTTTCAGATAAAAAAATTTCTCCCTAAAATATTGACCAAGAACTGCAGATGACGTCTTTTAAATGATCATGATTATTAAAAAACATCCACGAGAGACAAAAATTTTTTACTTAAATAAAACTTATGTAGATCTGTATATTGACGTCTTATCGTTTATTATCATTTTATGGCACTTTTAGTCGTAACCTCGCCGTCGGAGTCGAAGCACCCATGACTGAATCGTAAAAGTATGATCAGCTTCGAAATATTACAACTTCTCTAAAAAAATCTCAGGATAATCGCCTTTAGCTCATTCCAAAGGGTAAAATCTCCTCTTTCGCTTCGCGTAAGTAACAATGTTCTACATAAATTTGTCGCGCTGGTACAGAGCGGAGAAAGAGATCCTGGCTGTCTGCGAAATTCTCCGAATTGACGCACGCGAGTCATTCGAGCGCGTTAGAAACGGAGATTCGCTATCGAACCCGGATTAGGGGGTATCGGGAGGTCCGCCGGATCGATAGCTCGAAGGGTGGCCCGGGGGTTTCGTGCGATCGGCTCGTAGAGCTCTCGCGAATTCGATCTATTTTCGTCGAGCAGGCTGGCACCTGCGGAATAGTTTGCTCCGATACACGACTCCGCGGAAATTCGATATCGACCTCGCCACCGCCATATTTCCCACCCCGTGCCACCTCGTTCGCTCGATTTTCTGAATAGCAGACCCGCTGGAAAGACATCGCCTTAAATTCGTTGAAAAATTCCCCGCGGGCGAAGCGTGATTAAAAAGGCGGCCGCCGAGCGACAAGAATGGGAAAGAAGCTGCAGCCGATCGGCGAACCTCCGTTGCATTCCGCGGGTGCAGAATGCAGTGACGTTTCACTATCGCTCTCCGCGCGGCTTTCTCTCGCGCGCGATAGAGCAGAGCCGATGGATTCACGGGCTTTTTTTCCCCCCCTCTCGCGTTCCCCTCGCGCAGACACCTCATCATTTTTCTAATTACGCCGCTCACGCGCCGGATAGACGTATTAATCGACGCGTTTTTGCATTCGCGATTCCTCGCATCGCCGAGAGCGAAAACGCGATTCACCGATCATTAACCGGCGCTGCGGCCTCCGGGGACTCCCGGCCGTGGTTATTCCAATCGAAAAAGTTCCCCAACCGTTCTCCTTTCACCGTGCAAACGCGCCACAATTCATAAATTATCGGAAACAATTTGTACACTCCGCCAAACTCTTCGATTCTTAATATAAGAACACCACGCGAGGCGGATATTTACATAAATCAATATATATACTATTGGATATTTTTTAATGAAAAATATCGTGAACTACACTCGAGTATGCGTCAAATTGTGATAAAAATTTGGTTCGAATTGGTTACGTGGTTCGCGAGTTGGAAAATAAAGAAGTTGCCCCCGTTGCAATGAGGCAAGCGGATGATTACCGCAAGAGTCGGTATAAATTAATACGTATCTCGATTATTGTCAACTATTTTGGAATGAAAAAATTCACGAGCATCGTCAAAGATACCTGTTAAATTGTGATAAAAATTTTACTAAGATCGGTTACGTGGTTCGCGAGCAAAAAAAAAAATGGGGAAATCGGTCTGACTGCGGGGAGCCGTGCGGGTTCGATTATCGCAGGGCTGCGCCCAAGAAAGGAGGAGCGTTGCCCGGGGGTAGGGTGGCCCATATGCTTTTCGCACAATATGTCGCATTTTTACGGGGCGAGCATGGGAGCGAATCCGGTCACAGATGCGGCGGGACGAGACGAGACGAAACGAGAGAAAGAGGGCCGGCTCGATACGATCTGCGAAACAAAAGCCGGCACGCCACCAGGTATACGCGACGGGGGCCTGCCCCCGAAAATAATAAAGTCGTGGGTCGTGGCACACATATCGGGGGCCACGTGGAAACGCATTGTGCGGACGTGTCTCTTCCACGGAAATTCCAGCCGTGCGTTTATTATGAACGGGTATGGTCCCCGCCGGTTCTCGAGAGCCCGATGGGGCCAGATAGCAAGGGTTGAAAACCCCCTCTCCGCGCCGCCTCTGCTGCCCCACTGCAGAACGAGCGACGCCATCGTTGATTCCACGGGCAGATAACGCCGGGAACAGCTGGGAACATTTTTCGGTACACTTTTTTAACCGTTCGCCTTCCGTAGGCCCCTTTCCGGCCGCTCCGCAGAGGTTCCGCAAACTTCAGTCGTTACTCGGACTTTTCTCAGACTTCCCTTGGACATTTCTTGAGTCTATCGCTATCGGACTACTGTTTCAACACATTTTTAGCATTATCAAATTCTCTGAGTGCTTTGGAACTGGGGTTATTCTGGGTATAGAGTTGTTCAAGGTTTTGTGACGTTTTCGTGGGGTTTTGGGAGTTTGGGATGCGTGAACTGTTATAGAGGAACTTGGACTCTCCTCTGAAGATTCGCGGATTCAGCAGAAGCTTCTCGAAGCTTTTAGGACTCCTCTAAAATTATTTTATCCAGCCCTCTAGGATTATTGTAAGCTTGAGTCTTTTGGTCTCCTCCACTAATCCCTGAAGCGTTTTGGATTATGAAGCATTCCCGACTGCTTAGAATTTATTACACAGTCCAACTGTTACCGAGTATTTTTTTAGTAGTCCTTTAGACCACCTAAAAGATTTTCAAAGCTTCTTGCAAATTTTTCCAAGCTTCCTGTATTCCCTGGATTTTTTTGAAGCACCAAAGCACTGCGATCTTTCCTCCACGTTTCTACACTAATGTTAGAATTCTCAATGTTTTATTCTAATCCTATACAATCTTTTAACACAACCCTTAAAGCTTAATGGACCCCTTGGACCCTCTTCGAAGTCTCTTGGACCCTTCAGTTGTTCTCGAAGCTCGTGCACCCTCTCCAAATAAACACTCTTTGGCTTCTTTTGAAAGTGCTTCGGCCCTTTATGGAAGCCTCTTGAATTCTATTTAGAGCTTTTTGGTCCACGTTCGGAGCTTTTCGGACTTCTCCGGAAGCTTCGTGGCTAGCTGGTACGGAGGATTCGTGGACCAAGCGCAGAGGATCCTCGGAACGAGGCGAGGCAGAGAAGAGGAAGCCGGTCGGCCGGTTCGAGGCACGTAGAAGCAGGAGGCTAACCTTCTGCGTGGAATCGCTCGTTAACGGCTGTCCTACACGGCTTTCTCTCTCTCTCTCTCTCTCTCGCTTTCTTTCTTTCTCTTTCTTTCTCTCTCTTTCTCTTTCGCCCTTTTCTTTTCCCTTCTGGTCCTGGTGGCGATCCTTATCGCGCACCACGCCGCGCGCTACGGCGTGCAACGTCGTGCAACGTCGTCGTGCGCGATGCTCGTCGAAGTTATACGGTGCCGCGACCGTTCCTGGACATTCCGGTGGCAACAGAAGCGCCAGCGACCCTCGCCGGACCCGTTAAGCCCTTCGAGGAATTTTTTCGGCTGGCCAGAACCCCTCCCTCCACTCATTATCATTATTACATTTACGACCAATGTTGCAGCTCTCTCGACAACATTTCTTGCGACTTCCCGATGATCTTCGTACTCCTCTCGGAGCTCTTCCCCACTCTTTGGTTGCGCGCTCAATGTCCTGTGAACTCTTTGAACCATTGTTAAAGGTCCTTGGAGGAGTGACAATTTTTTGAAAGCTCCCTGGACTCGTTGGAATTTTTTGGGGAGCTCCTAGGATAATTTGGATATTTTTATAAGCTCCGACTTTTCGGAGAACATTTCGGGTTATACAGAAGTTTTTGGGAGAATTTTAGATGTTTGTGGAATTTTTTAGAGGTCTCTTGGACTAATTAGAAGTTCTTGGAAGGACCTTAGAATTTTTTACAAGCTTTCTGGACACATCAGAATTTTTTGAAAGCTCCTAGGTCATATATGATATTTGTACAAGCTTCGAATTTTTGGAGGACTACCTCGATTCTTCAAAACCTTTTGGAAACTCTTAAAATTCTTTCGAATTTTTTAGAGGCTCCTTAGACCAATCAGAAGTTTTCTGAGGGTCCTTACAATTTTGTAGAAGCCTCCTACACTCTTCGTAATTTTTTAGAAGTCACTTACAGTTCTCAGAATTATCCAAAAATGCCTAAGACTCCTGAAATATTTTTTAAAGATCACACTACCCGATACAATTTTTCAATAAATTCATACAACACTTTCGAATTTTTCGAAACGTCCTTAGAAACTTTTCCAAACTCTCCGAACTCTGAACATTATTTAATACGCCTTAAAACTCCCCGTACTCCCCGGCGAGCGTTGGCAGAGGCTCGCGAAATCTCGCGAAGCAAAATCATTGGCCAGAGTTAATCGATTCCCCGGGATCGGCATCACGCAACAGCCACGGCAAGCGATTACCTTAGAGGAACCTGGCGCTCGTCTCGACTCAGCACGGCACGTCCCGGCTCGTCGCGCCTCGCCTAACCCCGCCGGTCGTTATCATAATTAATCCCGATCGCGTGGAAAGTAGTTGCGAGCGCACGAGAGAAGAGCCAGAGAAAGAGAGAGAAAGAAAGAGAGAGAGAGAAAGAGAGGACAGAGGCACGGGGGAAAACTCGACTCGCTTTCGGTCCCAGCGGCTCGTTCCAGGGAAATCCTCTCCTCTCTTTTTCTCTCTCGTCGCTCTCCGGCTGGAAAAATCGTAGCGGCTTTCTCGCGAGAACGGGGCAACGACACCCGAGTCAGACGCGACTCCGCGGATCATACGCCGACACACAATGCTCACGAGATCGTTATCCGCTGTCTCAGACACCAGGCGCGAGCATTGTGCGCCGCAAGGTAAACGACAGCACCCCCTCCCGGTGAAATGAAACTTTTCCATCGACGGTGAACTCGTTACCTGTCCCTACGTCGTGGTCCTGACATAATCGCTGCATACGGAAATTGTATAAATAACTCTATGCGCTCTGTCTCATATGCTTAAGTGTTTGGACACTGTGCGTCATTGCAAAAATGCTGGGGATATTTAACATATGTGTATTTGTTGAAAGGAAAAGGCGTTAATTGTTGGAACTCTGAGTTTAGTACAGATTGATGGAAAAATATCGTGGTAAATTTGTGCTTTTAAGGAGGAGGGTGGAAAAGAAGGTGTGGAGAGGTGAACAAAACTCCGTGAGGGGGCGTGGTTAAGTGGTTCTAGCTCTAAGGATAACGATAATAGTTTGTCAAATGAATTTCGTTGAACAGAGATTAATAAAATGGCAACAGTTTATGTTTGTGTTTGAAAGTGAAATGAAAATAGTGGGAAAGGGAAAGAAAACTTTATGAGGGGCGTGACCAACTAGCTCCATCTCTAAGACTGATAATAATAATATCTCAAAGCACAAAGATTAACAGAACGCATCGAATCTATATTTGCTCCTGCAAGATAACTAAAACTAATATAAACGAAGAAAAAGAATCCTGTGAGAGGAGTGGCCAATTAACACCATCTCCATGACCAATAATAATAACTTATCAAAGTACAGAAATTAACAGAACGACATCGAATCTACATTAGCTATTGCAAGTGAAATAAAAGCACTAAAAACGAAGAAGAAAGTTTCCTGAGGGGGCGTGGCCAAGTGGCCCGCAACTCCGACAGTGCCAGCTGACTGACTCAGAGGACCAGTAAGGCCATAGTCGTCGTGCCGCCGCGAGTTTGGCGTGGTAGATTTTCGGGGAAGATGACGGGGTCGCTATTGGAGTTAGGCGACTGGTCGTGGAATAATTAAATGCCGACGTACGGCACCGGTTAATTATAATTGCGGGGAACAAAAGGGTAGCGTAACGATCCGGGCTCAGCACGGTTTCTGGTCCATTAAAATTCACCGGAATAAATTTTCGAGCGGTCGCGCGCGAGCGGGAAGGAAAAAACAGAGAGAAAGAGAGCGAGTGACCGAAAGAGACAGAGAGAGGGAGAGAATGAGCGAGTGACCGAAAGAGACAGAGAGAGAGAGAGAGAGAGAGAGAGAGAGAGAGAGAGAGAGATGGAGAAAAAAGGAAGGCGCCTCGTTATTTCCCTAGTGCCCGAGCCTCTCCTGGATTTCGTGAGATCGCCACCGGTGTGCTTTATGAACAGCACACGCAGTCCGGCCCGGCCCGACCCGACCCGGTCCGAAGCGGCGGCCGGCCGTGGTCGGGGGCAGGAACGGCGACTGAATTATGTACCAGATGCAAATGTCCCCGTATTGTCCGGTGCCGGCGGCCGTGCTCCATCCATCTTTCAGCTTCCTTGAAAATTCCGCTCATGAGAGACGAGATTTGCATCCGTTCACACTTTGAATACGTCGCTGTCCGCGTCCAGATCGCCACCGGCTTCATCCTTAGTATCCTCTCTTCGCTCGCCGAACTCTCGATCGCTCGAAAAACGATCCAACAGAACGCCCCGACAGACTTGTCGATAGCTTGAAAAGCTTCGCGTTTGTACCTTCGATCGCCATAGTACACAAACTTTTATTGATAAAAAAGTAGTTTAAAGTTCTTGATGAAACTTTTCTATCATCTGGTCCACATACGAATGCACTACTCTGAATTTTTCTGACCGCTATTGTTCACTGTAAATGGTCGAAAACAATACTTAAAGTGAAAGAAAATGTTTTACCATACTTTCTCCCAAATTTGTTTGACGGGTATTTTAATAATTATTTTTTCAAATATTCTTCGATCGATTTTTACAAAAATTTCGTGCAATCTGGTCCACACATAGACAAGACCTTCTGAATATTCCTGGCTACCAATGTTCTCTATAAAGGGGTGAAAACAGACCTTAAATCGAACAACGAAGCAGGATCCACTTTCCTCATCTTTCATCTTGTATTAAGTTTTCAATATTTGATAATTATTCATGCAATTACGGAACAGTAGATTTTGACGAGACTTTATTAAAAGATAGTTCATAGCTGTAGCCGCACCCCATAGAATTTTCTCGACCGTCATTGTCGACATTGAAAGGGTGAGATCAACCCTAAAATGAAGGGATCCTCTGTATACAGAAAAATTGTATAAAATGTAGAGACCGTGTATCTTCCGCTAACAAATTGCCCGTTGCGCCTAGACCGTGCATTTGTTTAAACAATGCTCGCGAACTGACAACCGGAATGAATCATTGCGAGCATTCGATTACGTCCCGGCCGTTTCGCGGGGCGCTTAGTATTGCGAGTGTTCCGCCAGTAGCGGGGCCAATAATTTGGTCGTGCGTCTCGTTTCGCCGGACGACAAGCGCCGCGATTTATTTCGCGGATTTATGCGCGGCCGGGATCGCGCACCAGTCGGAAGCAATTTACAAGTTAATGGGTTAGGACGATTCGTTACGCGGCCTCCGCTTTCTGTAATCTGTTCCTCTCCCGGTCTCTCCGCCTTCCGCGGCACTCATTTCGCTCCGGAACGGCACACGCCCATCTCGAATTACCCCACCGAACCCAATCCACCTCTCTTTACCAAAACGACGATTTTTCAAGCCGTAATTTTTCAGAACGGCGCTCCCCGGCTCCGAACAATCTGCAGAATATATTTCGAGCGATGGGCGCGACGGCGCGGCAAATATTTGTCGTCCGACGCGCTTAAAATGCACCTATTGACTCGCTTATGGTATTTGGACTTAGAGACGATTATTCTGTGTAGATAGAAATAATTTTAAATAGATGATTCTGTTTCAAGTATAAATCATTTCGGAGAACTAGAGATGATTCTATAGAAATAATAATAATTCTGATGAAGGAGAGATAATTCTAAACAATTCAAAATTGTTTGAAATGAATGAAAACAATTCTAGCACAGTTACTAATTACTCCAAGCAAATAGAAATAATTTTATAGAAAAAAAATGACTCTGAACAGATAGAAATATAATTTCATAGATATAAAAATAATTCTGGGAATGTAGAAATAATTCTACACAAATGAAAGTTACTACTAAAATATTCAAAATATTATTCTCATCATATATAATTATTCAATAAACATATAGACGAACGGAGAACGATGAAAAGTATCTTAAACATCGTGAAAAATCAAAGGGAATTATTAAAAATTGTTAAAATTAATAACAACCATTTCAAAGTATTAAAAACACTTTTTAAAAATATTGTTCATCTAAATCTAATTCGGATAATTAGTGATTTGAGCCAACATTTGTAAGAAACGGTGTCATGGTAAGCTCGTCGGATGCAACGCTGCCCTGTTCGAGGACGCAGGGTGCCGTTTAGGGTGCCACTTATTTCCGTGGAGGGCTAAGGTCGTTGTTCCGATTTTCTCCGGCGAGGTTAGGCCGGGTTTAACGAAGCGTTTGAACTACGACGGTTGTTAGCGGTAATGGAAGGCGGGCACCGTTACTCGGAGCGACGCTGCCGCGACTTTAGGCGACTCCAGCTCCGCTTCTTTTTTCTCTTCCTTTTAGGCTCTGCCTCCGGAGAGCGAGAGCTCCGGCTACTTAAGATTCGGCACGCCGAGCGGAGCCGGGCCGGGCCGGGCCCGCGATCAGGCGACCAGTTTTCGACTGTCCGACAAGTCGATCGATCATTCACCGACACAAAGAAACAATTCGCCGGCCCGATAAACTACCGTGCCGTACGAGCCACGGACTCGAAATTGATTTAGCTCGCGCGCGCTCTCTCTCTCTCTCTCTTTCTCTCGAGATAATTCGGTTTTCGTCCGGCCGATTCGCCGGAACAACGAACTCGTTTCGACCGGCCGACGGCTTTCGTGCCGTACCAAGAATCTTTGCTACTAGATCACCGTGTTTCAATATATTTCTCTCATGCGAACGCCAGACAATTGTTGCTTCTTTTTAATTATGCTTCGATTCGATTTTCATGAAACTTCGTTGCTATCTGGTCCACGCGTGGATACGTCTTTCTGAATTCTATACGGCTGCTTATACTCGTGTTAAAGGGGTGAAATCAGCCCTTAAAGTATATCGAACTCGATTTTATTGTATTTTGCTTCTGAAGATTGATTAAGTGGGACTTGATTATTGTTCTGTTAAATTATTGTAATTATTTCGAAAAGATTTGGCTGAAATCTGGTCCACATGTGGATACGCCTTTCTGAATTTTTCTGGCTGATTAAGTCGTGTCAGAGGGGTGGAATCAACCCTTAATGTTAAAGAAGATTAAAATCAATTTTATCATATTTTTACTCGCTAATTACCTTATTAAATTATTATAATTATCTCGATAAAATTTGCAATCTGGTCTACATACAGATGCGCCTTTCTGATTTTTTCCGACTACAAACGCTTACTGCCAAAAGCCTAAAAACAACCATTAACCCCCTCAACACCTACCACGAGGTACCTCACACTAAACGCTTACCATTCAGTCATAGAAAAATGTATTTATTTACTATTTCTCAGTACCATTTACTAAAAAAAGATATAATAAATATTAGCATATAAAACAGATTTCTCCGAATAATTCTTGAGAACCGCATTAAAATCAAAGAACTACAAAATCCACCTTCGTCAATTTTTCTTCTTCCGTCCAATCTAATTCGATCCACTAATATTCCATAATTATTTACGCAACAAAGAACGAACCGATTCAAGCGAAACACTGCAGAGACATGGTCCATACCGAAGTAAACGATGCGAATTTTTCCTAGCAAACAACGTCCACGTTTAAGGGGGGGAGGGGATGAGATCATCCCTCAGAGTAGAGGGAAACGACGGCGTCGCCCGAGGAGCTCGGCGAATAATTAATCCGAGCGAAGGAAGAGATGCTAGGGGCGCGATTAGGGGTGGGCAGGAGCTTGTTTACCCGTTTGCGGCGTCCCTGCCGTTATTATTTCCCTCGGACCGGTCTCTACGACGCCATCGCGTCGGTCTAGGGGTGGCCGGGAGGGAGGGCGGGGGGGGGGGGGGAGATCACCGGCGCGCAATCCGGAGCGCTGCAGCCTGGGAGGCATCGGGTACACTGGCCTCCCCCTTGCTCGTCAAAGGGGCTCGTCGGGATCTCCGGAGAAGGATTCGTAGATTCCCCAGGGCAGCTGCGCCCGCTATCATTGGTTGCGATCTCGATCTAGCCCACCCGGGCTCCGGGAAACAACCCCTCCACACGTCGGCCCGCCAATCCTGTCCTCCGGCGACCCTCTGCCACCGCGGGATCCCCTTCCCGACGCCTGATTCACCCTTGATCCTTGATCCTCGGGAAAAATCGGTTAGGAACACCAAACTACTCTTCCACCACCGCTCCCCCCCGAACCTCACCCTGCAGTTACGTAAAACTGGACTCTGCTAAGCCCCGGATTGCATTGTTCTATTTCTTGGAAAACAGGGGAGGCTAAATCCCAGTGGCCGATTTTGCTAAATTGTTTGTATTTTAGCGCGGATTTATCGTGTCCATGCTTGCCATTTGCTGTAATATTTGGGGATGTATTTATGTGGTGATAGTGTGTGTGTGTGTGTGAGATATAATAATAATAATAATAATAATAATAATGAGGATAGTTATAGTAATATTTGTAATAATATTAGCAATATTTGTTTTTAGCCTTTTCATTATTTCTACTGTGTTAAAATATCATACATAGATAAATTGGCAAATATTAAGTAATGGAAATAACATTTCGGATATTTTATTAAGAATTTGTAGCTTCAACTTGAAACTAGAGCGAAGGGGAATTATTATTACAACAGGTAATTATATCAAGAATAGTAATTGAGTAGAAATTGAACTGATAATATCGAAGTACCAACACGGAAGATAAGATCGTCATCAAACAGCCGCAGTAGACAAAATTCACTTATTTAATCAATTATTAAGTCTCGTTAATATTCAACTAATATTTAATGAACATTTAAAACCGTAACAAACTACACGAACGCTAAAAAGCAAGCAGTTGAAGCGAGTGGCACTAAAACCTGGTAGAAAAAGATTGTCAGAGCCCCGGTTATTTCTCGGGAATGAAATGGAGGGGTGTAGAACCGTCGAGACCCGTTCCCGTGCAGCAACGCGGGTAAATAGTCTCTGGTCTAGCGAACGGAAGATGCTATCCCGGAAGATCCCAAAAGTCGATTAGGGGTTTGCACCCCCAGCATCCCCAATTTCCGCGAGACGGTGTTCCGCGCGAAATAGGGGTGTCCCGAGCTCTCCTCGCGATCGAAATCCGGACGATTTCCTCGGCGACCGTCCCTTGTCGCGGCCATTCTTCGCAGTTAAGGGGGGGGGGGGGGGGGTGGTGGGCGAGGGCGTCGGTGGGAGGGTTGGAAAAGACGTCAGGGACGAAAGCTCAGCCCGGTTTTCCACGAAACGAGCCCCGGTGGAGGAGATGCCGGGGCCAGAAAAAGGGTCTCGACGATCTAAAAAGAATCGTCCTGGAAGTCCATAAATCTCGGCCCCCCCCCCCCCCCCCCCTCCCACCGGAGGGTGGCGGCCGGTCGCCGGGCCGCTTCTCGGCCACGAAAAACGCGGTGGCGCGCTCGAATAAATCAAAGTGGCGTGAAAATCAATTGCGAGACACTCGCCTCGCGTGTAGCCTCCTCCCCTCGCCGGAGTCACCTTGCCACCCCCTACCCTCGCGGAGCTCCGAGCCGGCGAGGAATCGGAGAACAAAGAGGAGGACGACGATATGGGGGCCAACCGGAGCCCGGAGAAAGACGACGGAGCGCGAGAGGGCGGTGAGAGGGTCGAGGAGGGCGGCAGGGTGGGTGGCAAGAGGGCGCGAGGGGTGCGACGCCGACGCGAGCCAGCGCGCGCGGGCCCTTCGAAGGAGAAACGCAGGAAGAAAGAGGGAAGGGGGCAGGGTGTAAAGTCAATACGGACGGAAAACCGCGCAGACGCTCGGCGTCGACCAATCCGGGCGGTTCTGGGAACGAATGGCGTCCCGAGGCGAGGCGCTGCCGTCGCCGCAAGCCTTTCGCAACTGTCCGGCGATCGGCCGATCGATTTTCCGACAGGGCTCTCCTCCACCAGCGTTCTTACTGGAATTTTTTCCGCGACCGTCGCGCCAGGTAGCTTCGTCACACTTGTGTGAACCGATTTCTGGGTCCTTGTGCCAGGTTCGGGAATTTTTTTAGTCACTGCCGTCGTTGACGAGGGAATTATGGGTACAGGACGTTGCAGCGGTTAGAATTTGGGGTAGGAAAGGGAATCTCGTAGATGAGTCTATATCTTTGAAAATAGACGGTGTTGTTTAATAGAAAAATTATGAGGGACTCTTTGTAGAATGCTTGTCTAGATGATGTGGAACGATTTTTGGAAAAGCTCGACGCGTTTTCGAGATAATATTTCGTGAATATCGTCATTCGTTTCATGGTTGTTTCTAATCTCCAAGATATGATTCCAATGCAATGTTCCATATCTTCTGTGATCTTTGATATATCTTAATGACAAAATTAGGTCTGTAGCTTCAAAGAATACACTTTGAGGCTCATTAAATTTTAATACAAAATTCCTACGCGTTTCTGAGAAAATAATTCGAGAATACCACCAGTTAAAGCCAGTCCAATTAAAGCCTTCCAATCCCTTAAATGCAGCTTCCGCTAATATATCTCATATCCTCTTCAAACCTTGACATTTCTCAATAAAAAAAATTACGTTTCCAACTCCAAAGAATGCCTTTTTGTGCGGTGGCGTAGTCGCGTCCGGTGGAGAGAGCGCTTTCCAACGAAAGCGGAGCGAACTGTAATAACTATGGTAGCTGCTTAGGGGAGCGATAGGGGAAAGTTTCGCGAAATGGAGCGAGTGGTATGCGGCGTCCCTGTATCGGACGAGTTGGTCAATCTCGCGACAAATCGGGGCCGCTTTTGATCGGCTGCGCGAGAAAAGGCCTGGCGGTTTTTATCGGCCGGAGTGACAAGCAAATCGAGACGCGGTGGAACGATCGCCCGAACGGAGACAACTATCGACCGCAGCCCGTAGCCTGGGTTGCTTAATTGCGCCGGGGACTCGGGGCCGTATCGCGCTCTCCTTTTCGCTTTTTGTCTCCGGTTGTTAATGGCACTCTCGGCTGGTTCCCCGTTCGGCCCATTATTATTAGCTCCGATGGCGTCACGGTTCGCGGAAGGGGTCGCTGCACTTTTCCCCGGTGAACGTATTATTTCGTCGAGCATACTTTCGCGCGTGCACCTGAGAGTCCTTGAGCCGCGATCACCACCTTTGGAAACTGTCTCCACGGTTTTCGGCTGGCCTCGTAGTCCCCCATGAACGCCGCAGCGTGCCCGCTGCCAACCTCGAGAACTCTCATCAAATCCTGGCTCCGCTTTCGGAATTTTTCTTTACAAAACCATTCGCGGCAGCTTTATGAAACCTTTTAGACACATGTATACATATCCGAGTCACATTTATGAATTATTCTGCGGTGCTATCGCCGCAATTACGTTTCCTGCGCGTCGAAGAAGCGACCACTCTCCTTTGGACAGTATTGCCCGTTCTGTAAGGGTGGTCTGCTTCTTCCGCACGCAACGACTGTAATTTCAACGCCAGCACTGTGAAAAAATTCACCTCTATAGTACAAATACATATCATTATACCCGCAAAGTGTCGTTCATATTCATCTTTCTGTTCGACAAGAAAAAATTCCAAAGTTGCCGCTTGCAACGCCCAACTCTGTACTATATGCTGTCCAAGCTGCTTGCCCGAATTAATTATGCGAATCGCAGGTGGCGCAGGTCAAAGAGGTGAATAGTGACGGTAACTACGAGAGGTACGGCGTATTTTTACGTCGAAGTTTCAATCGAGTGCATCGAGAATTGCCGGAGATACGACCTCGGAGAGCGTCGAGTGTTTTTGTAGGAGCGGTCGGCCGAATATTTCCGGCGTGAACGGCGGGGGGTAGCGGGACCGTGGGCGGGGGTGGGTTTGATCGCGCCCCCAGGAGCGGAGCCAGAGGGTGAGCGACAAGTAATGGCCGCCACCGCCGCCGCCGCCGCCGCCGCGCTCGTTATTTATCGCCTCTGTCGCGGTGCACACGCGAGCGTGGGCGCAGCGGCAATTTCCAGCGATAAGCGAGCGCGTGCTCGCTCGCTGGCTTGCTCGCTAGACAGTCTCGACGATTAGTCGCGCGACTGGATAAACGGCGCGCGACCGACGCTTTAAACTTGGACGTCAGAGTCCGATTAAACGATGTCCGACGACGCTTCCGTGAACTGTTCGTCTTCCGAGGAACCGCTTCGGAACGACCGTTCGATCTTCGACGCCCCGGCAACCAGTGAACGCTGCGGAGCGTCGTTCTCATATCTTGCCGCCGCGTTCATCCATCCTTGGTGAACGCGCGGTAATTTTTTCGAGCAAATACATTCATTCGTTTCGGAGTTATAGCCGGGAAAGCGAGCGCGACTTTCTATCTTGAAGGAAAGCGAGTGTTGCGATTTCGAACGCCTTTACCGAGATCGACAAATTTTTCTACCGCGGTACGATTAACGGGGATTTAGAGAACGAAGCTTCTTCTTTCAAACGACATATTAAAATTATGTGTCCGCTGTTTTGTAGCCGTTTGGTGGAGCTTCGAAGGAGGAGCGTGCCGTCGGCGTTGGAATAAGGATCATCGCGGTTTGTATTAGAACAGGGCTTCTTAAACTATGGGTCGCGACCCCAAATGGGGTCGCGCAGCAAAATTCTGCGGACGCGAGAGATTTTAATGTCAAATATTTATATATACCATTTTATAACATCACTAGAGTTGGCGGAATACAGTGGACTTGCAGCGTCTAGACACGCGCATTTGTTGAAGGTTTTGAGCTATCTAATTTATTTTTCTTTTATATTTGTATGGGGTCGTCACGAAACTCGCAATCATAAATGGGGTCGTGAATGACAAAAGTTTAAGAAGCCCTGTATTAGAAGATAGGTTTATCTTTGAAATTTTATAAATGTATGGAAAAGTATCGTACAGATACGTGGCTTAGCTTGTTTGAAAGCTAAAAGTCTCGAGTTATCATCCAGTAGGTCGTTTTTCTGTGAAAAATCTTGTCTACTAAATGACAGATGAAATAATAAGAATGGTCGCTATCAGTCAATGTTTCAAGTTAAAATATGTCTGTATGGAAAATAATTTATATAATGGAAAATAATTTATCTATAATTTAAACTAAGATGTATTTATAGATTGAAATCTCCTGTTTGCAGCGAGATATAAAAATTTGATCTTCGATTGTTCTTTACCGTTTAACAGCGCTTTGAATGTACAGCGTCCCGTCGGCATTCGAATCAGGATAGAAAAGCGTTCATCTTTGAACTCTCATAGCTCAGTTAAAAAAAATCACATCAGCATGTACCTTAGCTCATTTTAAACAAGAAACTATCTAGTTTTAGTCCCCTACATTGTTTCTCCTTAAAAAAATTCTATCGATTAAAAAGACAAATAAAACATCAAAAACGGTTCCTTTCGCAATTTCTCAAATTCAATCGCGTTTGCGAAGCGTAAACAATCATTTCAACAATTTCTACCAGCTCGAATTAATATGGTAAAGCCGTTTCATTGCTCGTCGAGCGAGACCCAGCGCCGTGACATGCACTTCTCTTAACTGCGCTGCTTCTATTTACATTTTTACGGTGTCCCCGGGAGTTCTGCTATCTCGCAGCAATGTGCAAAAATCGCGTCGGAAAAGTTCGAGGTTCTTATGTCCGGCGAAGTAGAAACTGGGGCTGCGCGGACGCGGCGGGGTGGGGAACGGAAGACGGTGTTAATTTATATCGAGCCGCGGCGAGATAAAACCTCGCCGAGAAACAGATTGACCGTCTTAATGAGGCTATACGCGGATTCATATTCGCCGTAAACGCCTTTTATCGGCTATAATTTATATCGGGTGAGCGCGGGCCCGCGCGCTTATCGGTACACGTGTTTACCGGGAAACTGGTATGCGCCTACATTCTGCGCGGCCGATGTCGTTTATTTCGCGCACGGAGTTTCCGAGACGTTTTAACGACGGGAACGGTAAGTGTATCTTGCCGGTAATGCCCGTGGCTGTCGCTGAGAATTGCTGTTGCACGCTCCGCGCCATAAACAATCGCATAGACAATCGGGAGAATCCGCGACGATGACGATTACGTTGCCTCATATCGTATCCACGTATCCCGTTTACATCGTCCGCCGCGGATGAACAAATGGAACGACAAACTTTACAGGTTCGCTGACAGACGAATAGAAGTCAAGTGGATCGCAATTTATACCGGTTACGTTCCTGAGAGTCTCCGCATGCGACGCGAAATTTCTTCCGCGCTTTACCTCGCCGTAATCGCGACAGCGCGCGTCGTTCTTAATAAATTATTGTCGAGTTCGCAGCTTTTGGGCTTTGAATATAGAAAAAATATATCTTGTTGCAGGAAGATTTAACGAATATTTGGTAGTAAATTAGAAGTCGATATCGCTTCTCTTTTCATACGATAAAAATTTGTATAAATGGTCGATACGTCAAAGAAAAATTTCTTTGACATTTAAGTACTTTCACTCAGGTTACATCCATTGTAATTAATGATCACGATCAAAATTGTTTATCGTTTTACACAAGAAATATATATCTTGTTAGAAGAAGATATGACGAATATTTTGCAGTAAATTAGAAGTCGATATCGCTCCTCCTTCCAGACGTAAAAAACGCGCGAAGTCGATCGATTGCGGGGCGCGCGGGAGACGCAGTTTTAGGCAGGGCTCTCGTTCGAGCTTATTGCCGAGTGTCTTCTCACGGCGCCGCGCTGCCCGTCGTTTCCTGGCCCTCGCAACGCGCTCGAACAATTATAATTGTTAATGGGAGGAAAAGAAAATGTTCCGTCGTCCTTGATTCCCGCCTTGGGCAAAAACGCGCGATAATTACGTATTCGCGATCGCGACTCGAACGAACGGAGAAGGAAAAAGAGCCGGCGAGTCGCGAGGACGAAAGGAGAGACCCGGTCAACGTGTACCGTACACTCTCGGGCCGCGCAGCAACAATAGAGACAACATAATGACGCTATAAATAAATAATAATGCCACGGTCTAAGCGCGGTAGAAAGGCTCTTTGTTGCAGGCACGCTGTACACAGCGAGGCTAGCGAGCTAGCCCACTTGCCTAGCGCGTTTATTATTCCGCCGAAGCACGGCCACGCTCCGCCGACTCTCGATCTTTGGAAACTCGGATCTCTGGATCTCGCTGGATCGTTTCGTACCTGCTTCCGAGCCTCCGCACTCCGCCGAGGACCGGGAAACACCGTAGACAGCCTATCGCGAGAAAATTCGTGCTGACAACCAGTTCGCGTATCGTTGCAAAAATTTCCGCGCTTGTTCAACAATGTTTCGAGAATGTACAGTTCAGTTTTCAAGTGGAAATATTAATTATTTTAAACATTATAGCCGACGAAGTGAACGGGTCGACTTCAATTCGATTCTACTAGTCCGATCGTCTCTGTGGGGTTTAAACAATTTCCTTCCTGGTTAAAATTTATACGAATTTGTCGGCTAAAGTTTCTTCTTCGTGATGGGTCATCAAAATTACATGTACGATTTTTTATCATCGTTTGACAGTGTTTTCAACGATATACGTGACGATAACCTCGGAATGCAGATCGGTAATTCTAGAGTAAAAAAATTCTTCATACTAGACCTGCCATAACTTAGTTCCTCTTATATCTACATAGATCTATAGTTCCTTTTAAAGCAGAATGTTTCTACTTTCATGTACTAACGACAGCTATCCCCGAAAAAATTACATCCGCTAAGATACAGGCGAAGAAGTACACCGAGCCATACGCCGCAGATCGTCTTATTCAACTTTACCTATAAACCATACAAAATTTTCGCCGGTGATGAAACCAACAATAATTCAAAGCTCGAAGTCTCCCCTATAAAAAGCCTGCAAAAACCTCGACCCAGCACTTCCGGTTCCCGTTCTACGCGACTCGACGCGAGCCCCGAATCCGCCGAAACGGCGCACAACTCGAAAGATCGAGTAATTGAAAAAGAAACCCGCTCGACTCTCGAAAGATTTAGGCTGTCAACCGGGGCGTGGAGGGGCGAGGGAGCGGCGACCGGGGGGAAGGGGGCCGAAACGGCTGCGGAATTTAATATAATTAACCGGGCGAGCGTGACAAGCCAAGACGGATTGTCGCGAGCCGCGTCGGATGACAGCGGTTGAATAATTACCGCGACTAATCTCGTGATCGTTGACCGAACAAATAACACAGGCCTGAGTGTGCTTAATGCGTTCCGAAAGGCGGGGGCAGTCGGGGGAGGGGGGGGGGGCAAGGGGGGGCACGGCGGAGTTGATGAACGAGCGACGCGTGGAAACGCCGCGGATCGTGTTTTCCGGATGGAAAAGCCGCAAGAAAACACCTAGAGGACGGCCTTTTTTTTCCGTCGACGTCCGGACCATTAGAAATTTAAATAGACCGCGCGCGACGGCCACGTCGAATTACGTAAAGTCGTCGTCGAGAGCTGACAACACCTACGACGCCCCGGCTTCCGATGGCGGCCGGCCGGCCGCCATTTTTCCACGGCTTTTATTTCGTTCGTCGGGGATAAGGCAATGTCACCGGCAATATTTATTCGGTTAATTCTACCACTGCTTTCCATATTGGAACACAGCGTTTCGGTGGAGAATAATACCGCCATTCCATTCATTATTCATCGAAGGGTGTCTATAGGTGGTTGTAGACGTACCGAGTCGGACGATATTTCTGGTAAAGCGAGTTTAATTTGGGGTATCGATGAAGGATGGATGACCGCGCCCCGAACATTAATCAAATGTATTCCTTATTTAATTCTGGATAGATTTTCCTTTCTAATGGTGGAATTGAGGGCATGGGTTCATCCACTGTAGAAATAATTTGGTAGGGTTCTTCCCTCCAGTTTGGATGGAGCACAGTCGCTTCTGGGATATTAATTCTGGTTAGATAAAAAGAAGAAGAATGTTCTGATCCCAGGATATATAAAATCCAACGATTATTAATCCTTAGGGAAAGATTGGAGATTTATACACCAATCCTGAAATATTTCTGGATATGAAATCAACCCTCCCCGCTTCTCCAATAATTACAGATTGGAGCGCCACAAAACCTAAAACAGAAAAAGAGAAGGGTTCTTTCTCCGATCTCCTCCAAAGAATAAATTAAACCTAAACACATCTAGAAAAAGCGCTCGAATGGACAATTAGAGTTTGGATATAAATTCCTTCGACCTGTCTCCACCAAAAAATATCAGACCTGTAAAAATCCTGGATCGTTCTCGCCTTCGAATAATATGGTTTCGAGAGATCTAGAGATTTGTGGAGGCTTCTCTGATCGAAGAATCCGAGGCGTCTCGTTTGTAAACAACCGATAGGATCCGCGTCGCGATCGATTGCGAGGGTTCCCGAATAGTTTCGGAGGGTTCGGTGGTTGGCTCGAGGTGGGTGGGGGAGCCCGTGCTCAGTAACTCGAGTCGCCGGTCGCGGGCAAGTGGTTAAAAGGCGCGCGAGCTTATGTTAAACCCGTGTACACACAGGTTAAATATATCGCGGGTTTGTCGTGCACGGGCTTAAGCTAGCATGGCCGTATCGTATCGTATCGTATCGTGGCGCGGCGTGGCTCTCGCGGAGCGGGTTGTGCAATCGGTCTGCGTACGCGCGTCAGACAATATAGAACGAACGCGCGCGCTTGGCTGCCGAGCCGACAACGGAGCAGGATTGAATATCCTGTTCGGGCTTATTAGGGCAAGGTGGCCAGCCTTGCCGGCCGCCTCGATACCGGTATCCGCGATAGCGTTACAAGCGGCCGAGGGCAGCGACGTCAACGCTAAGTCCTCTGTCGCCTGAAACTCTCTTCGAACTTCGCCGGGCCCGATACGTCTTCTACAGTTTGAGGATGGAACTCGGCTCTGCGATACTCCTCGGAATTGATTATTACCAGTGTAGCTTGGCGACCAGGAAGCTAAACCAGATTGCACAAGGATCCTCGGAGATACTGTTACCTATGAAAAATTGTCGTGATCAGAATTTTAGGACTTTCCGCGAGGAATAAATATTTCCTGTTAGAAGAAAACTCTGGGAATAGATTGTAAAAAACCACGTATTGACACCTGCTCTGTTTCTGTATGAAAAAATTCGCGTAGATAGTCAGCGTGCTGAAGAAAAATTTCATTGTAGTTTCAGTACTTTCACCCAGTTTGCATTATCGTATGAAATCAATTAGTACGATCGGATCTGTTGAACCTTTTGTATATGAAAAATATAGCTTATTAGAGGAAGTCCTGACGAATGTTTTGCGTTAAATTTCGAGTCGATATCGTATCTCTTTCTGTAAGAAAAAAATTTGCATGGATGAATGATGTACCGAAGCAAAATTTCTTTACTGTTACAGTACTTTCACTCAGTTTGCATCATCGTGAACGATCAATTACCACGATCAGATTTGTTCGTCTAACTATGCAACAAAAATGTATCTTGTTAGGGAAGGTCTTGACGTATTTTTCGCACAGCGTCTCAAGTCGATACTATTTTCCTCCGCGCACAAAAAAAAAATGGGCAAAATTGAACAATTTGAGGTACGACGAAAGTAGTATAGTTTCAGGCATATTTATTTTCCTCGCCAGCGATGAAAAATCCCCACGACCTAATCGTCTCGTCTTCTGTCATAAACAAGCGATCTTCTATCGGAGGAATGATGGAGGAATTCTGTGAAAAAAGCGCGGCATCCGATTCTCGCGGGCGTGAAAAATAATCGCGAAGCGGTCACCGACGATTCCGAAAGCGACGCTTCCGTGAAAAATGTCCGACGCCTAGGTCAGCCTTAGGTGTCCTGGCAAGAGCACCGCTGCGAAACGACTGAAATGCCAGCCAGCAAGCCAGCAAGCCAGCCAGCCAGGCAGCTACACACCTGGATAGCAGCAGCACTCGTCCGCGGCTCTCGGGCTACGTGTCTGGCGCACACGAACGCGCACGTGCACGAACAAGGACGCGCGTGCACGCCACGAGACGAGGAAAGAGACAGCGGAGGAGCGTGTACGCGTCGGCGGTCGCGAAGTTTTGTCCAGTGACGTAATTAATGCACTGGCTAGGCCGACTTTCTCGCGAGCCTAACCCAGCCGGAGCCGAATCCTGAGCGCGGCCGGGGCCCGGGCTGCTGCTCCCCGCGGCCGCCGCGAACGCTCCTCGATCCTGCGGAGTTTTCCACAGTCGCGCGCGCGTCGATCAGAAAATCGAGCGTCGATTAATAATCAGCGGCGCGAGCGCGAGTGCGCGCGCGCGCGCGCGGCCGGCTCGGCCGGATTTATTATGCGCGGATAACCAGTGTCCAGGCGAAACGATTAACCGCTGATCGAAAGTAATGCTCCGGCGGGATCATTTTTCCTCGGGCCGGCTCGGACCGGCAAAAAACCGCTCTAATTGGATCCAGCAATTTGTCACGATCGACGGCCACCGGGAAATCATCGCGGCCGCGCCGCGATTTTCAATTACGCTTTGGGTGATCCCGTCCGTCCCGCTGCGAGAGCCAGTCCGCTCTCGGCTCGTAATGGCCGCTAACGACGCCGCAATCTGCGCCGGCTACGTCACGGCTCTCTGTGTGCCGATCCACCGGTAGATCCTCGATCGAGATCGATCTCCGATTTTCGACGCGGCATCGGCCACCTCCGCTGCACCGTCCCCTGCAAACAATTCTAAAAATTGATTCGCTTTATGTATACTTTTCAAACTTTCTCAGCTTCTTCGCACGTATTTGAGAGTCCTCAAAAAAAATATTTAACCCGATATAGTTGTTCGATTCGCAGTTATGGTCGTCGCAGCGAGCGAACTTTATTTTACTTGCTAGATCAAGTTTCATGGGCTTCGACCTCTCTGGAGAGATCAAAAAATTTTTTTTAGAGTATCAGAGTACATGGAATTCAAAGATCGAAGCCTGTTCTTTAAAAGAGATCGAAAAAATTGGATCTATGATTTTTTCCATCGATCTGTCGAACTTTCAAGGAGAACTGTACCATGAAACCTCGCAGTAGCAACGCGAGACCTTTTGGACGATTTCAAACGTCTGTAGATAACTAAAAAAAATTGTTAGGCAATTCTATCTTACACGGTTCGAAAGGTGAATCCCTTCTCTTTAAAGTGACTCCAAACAATTACATCCACGATTTTTTGTACCACTGTTGTCTTACTTTCAAGCACAAATCTACCATCGTCCTTAAAAATGACGTCAAATCGCTTCGTCATGTTCCAAGGTTCGCCCACAGCAAAAAGAATTTTTCATCGAACTATAGTTTACGCGATCTTAAAGATTAGATCTTCCCCTTTGAAACAAGTGGAAAAACTTGGATCTACGATGTAATCTGCGTCTTTTACCGCTGCTTGAAATAGGAAGCTGTCGCGGAACCATTCTCGCGGCGGCGATAATTGCCGATGCGTTTCGAGCGTTTCTTCGAACACGGCTCACCCGTTAGATGGAATACGCCCCGGACGAAAGTACACGGTGCAGAGTGTGGGTGTGTGTAAGAGGTCCAGCCTTGCCTCGGACGGAGGCTGGGTGTGGCCGTGACTAAAAGTTCACTAGAGCACACTTAACACACTTAACAAGCGGTTTCTCCGCGGATAGGATAGGATTGGCGATCCTGGCTGATACGCAGGTACCTTCGGGAAATCGCGTCCCCGGAGTCCTTGGAGCACCATCTATCCCCGCCGACCTCCATTCCCAATCGTTTATGCCACCGCGCGCAACGTAACCGGTACAGTCGTTTATTATACGGAATTACTGTGTTACAATCGTTTATCGAAAACCAAACCAAGGAAGCAACACAACGTCGCTTATATACAATATATAATATATATATATAAACATTTTCTATATTTATTGGAAAATGACAGGAGTCACTTAGGTCTTCTTGTTTCATTAAACACTTTTTGGAAGTATTATATTTGATATCTCTCTTTGATATTTCTCGCTCAGTTAATACTAACTTTATGAAGCAGTAAGGAGCAATTGTTTTCTGTTAGATGTATTTTATAATCATATGTGTTACTACGTATCGTATATATTTTATTTTATATTGAATGCAATACATCTATTCTAATTTTTAAGACATTCTTTGACCGTTTCAGTATTTGCTACAAAGTAACATATAAATAATCAATAATAAATATATCTATAGAATCTGCGTAAAAGTATTTTATAAATTAGTGCCCTACCATTTTAATAGTGATTTAAGATCATCATTTTGACAGATTATAAAATTTTCCGTGAGTAACATGCATAGTATTAATTAATAAAGCCTACTCGATCACCTCATGAATGCATAAACACAGTCAACTAATTATTAATTACAATATCGATCGATAAGAAAGGGAGCCTGTATTTATTTCGCTAATAAAAGACGTGAACGGCCACTACGCTGGAATTATCGACGCGTCGGAAGGGTGCCGAGAGTCGGATTTCGGTATTGGTAAATCGGTGGCTGTTGTCGATCGCCGGTTAATCGACTAGGTCGCGCGGTCTCGGGCGCCCGGACGCGGTTTTTGCCCGAGGAAAATTAATATCTCGTCCCAGTTGAGCGCGCGGCATTTGCATATCGAGCACGCGGCCCGCCTGCTGGAATGTCGATTCCCTGTCGACGCTGTGGCTGCGCTCGCGACACCCTGCATCCTCACCGAAAAACCATTTTTCTACCCTGAAAACGAGTCGCAGCTGACTCGCGGCCTAATTGATTCGTGTAAAAGGCTGTTGAAAAATTTCTGATCAATTATGGGGCAGAAAATGAGCTCTTTATGGCACTTACAATTTTTGCATTCAAGGTCAGTGAAATATATATATATAGTGATATTATTTATTAATAATATTTTATGTGATATATTTTTGGTCAATGGTTATAATTAACTTGTAGTTGAAAGTATAATTTATTTATAATAATCGTGCTATTTTCTGTGGGGAAAATTGTTGAATGTTTAATAGAGTCAGTGACAAATTAAGTTATCAAGTCTTTGCTAAATACTTCCATCATGCAGCAGGATTAGTATGCCGCTAATTTATTATTAAGCAATCGTCTAAATTAAAGCATAGAAAATTGTTCAATAATTAAAACAGCCACCGTCACTATAGTTTTACAAATCTACACGCTATATTATTAACTAAATACTTCCATCATGCACTGGTATTAGTATGCCATTAATTTATCATTAAATAATCGTTTAAATTAACGCGTATAAAATCGTTCAACAATTAAAAGAGTCAGTTCAATTTCAGGAATTGGTATAAACTATCATTTCTAACATATATTATTCGTTTATTATTAAACACTTGCCTACATCAACGTACTAAGAATTGTCCAACAATAAGAAGACTCAAGATCGATAAAATATTATAAACGCCTCTTACAAATGTCTGCGTCGTTCTCCAAATATTTCTATAACATTATATTTCATTTATTAATTTATATCTATAAAGTTGTCTCGAAGTCCTCGCGAGGCCTCGTCGAAGCAGCAGCCTTGAAATCGCGAATCGCGTGTCGCGCGGCACCGCGACAGAAATCGCGGCGACGAAATGCGAGAAAAAATCCGGATCGGCTAGATCCCGATACCGATCTCCGTCGACATTAACGACATCATTAGTTATCGGAAATGATGTGGATCAGCTGAAAGAAACTGGTGGTGGTGGGAGAGAGCGTGGCCAGGCGGGCGTCGGTCGGCGGGGGTATACGAAGCAGTTAGCCTGGTCGATCGAGGATTTATTCGCTCCGGACGCGGCTCGTTAATTACAAAATTACAGAAATCAGTTAAGTCAATGAAATCGCGTAACATAGTGTTTGAGACGGTGAACGACGACGACGACGACGGCGGCGGCGAGAATGATTATGATGATGATGATGATGCCATTAAAGTGGCATCGACGGGTCTCCCGCCTCGCTCGTACACGCTCGTGCTCTCGGGCTCTGCCCGATTGCTCGGCAGCGTTTTCGCGCTCGCGCGCACGCACCCGGGGACCACACAGGCGAGCGTTTTACGCGTGTCCTAGCGTGTCCGCGCGCGCGCTCGCGATCGACGCCACGCTAATCGCGTCGAGGCATCTCGTCCTACGGTATATTATCTAACCAAGGATTACGGCCGGGAATCGCAATTATCCTGCGCTCTATCGCCTCCTGCCTATAATTCTCGACGTTTCAACGACTTCTACGCCGACGATCGTTAGCCCCGACCATTTCCGTGAAAAACGCCGCGAAAATCGCGAGCACGCACTTACACCATTGACGATAATACGTCGGGCGTTCAAATAAAATATGCTTTTCGCGATGACGTCGTTGGATGTACTTCACGGGTCTGTAGATTGCGGCCGATGCTTAGATAGGTTGTCTTTAACCTCTTAGATACGACGTGCCATTGTAGTGGCTGTCGCGGATGTTTCGTACTTTATTTTAGTAATCAAAGTAAACGATTAAAGTGAAACCGTATACGTAGAATACACTTAAAAAAGAATGTATATAGGTAATGCCATGCATATATAGCTATACCAAACATATATTTATTAAGAAAAATGGTAATTTAATTATGAAAAACTTCATTTGAGCAAAATCCGGCCGCGCCTAAGAGGTTATGACGTTTTTAAGATGTCTTGAGTGTCCTAAAAATGTCCTAGAAACGATAGTGTACACGTATGGGTAATAAAAATAGAAAAACTTTAGTAACAATTTTTATAGTCGCTGCTGATCAATCATTATAAAATATAAATAACGAGCCGCGAGATTTGAGTAGTCGTAATCTCGCTTCGCACGGCCTCCATATTTGTTTAGAAGCTGAATGGTAATTGAGTAAGGTTTACTGTATTATAACGGGTGACCCTTTTGGAAAAGCAAACTTTATAGAAAATTAACTACAAATCGGTGCAGTCTTGGAAATAATCAATTTGTATAAAAAGCGTAGAAATAAAATTGATATCTTCATGTTTTTCTTCCGATTCCATGGTTAAGCCGTCTTCTTGATGTCTATTATATGACGCCTTTAAGACATCTCAACGACGTCCATTTTAAGGCGTAAGACGTTCCGATCTAAAATGGACGTCTTTAAGACGTTCCGATTTGTGAAAAGAATTCTTAGACTGCTATACCACTGGAAAAAACAGTCGAAGTGATTTTGTTCGTTTGCAGGGGGCGACTAGGTTGAATTTGAACCAGCATAACTTTGTGAAGAATGATCGTGCGCGGATCAAAGTCTGATCATTTTAAAGCTTAGATCCTCTACTTTCACGATCTATAAACAATTCTACTTCATATATTTTTCACACGATGCGACAGGTGGGTAACTGGAGACCCATTTTCCCAAAATATGATACAAATTCAAACAGCCGCGAAAGTTTCAAAAAATTATTTTCAAGACTGAGATTACAATAAATTTGTAAATTAAAAGTCTTCTCTTTAAAATAAGTCATCAAACTACGATCTAAGATTTTTCCTATTTTATCGCACTTTGAATAGCAAATTATCCTATCCTCAAAACGAGGGCCGTTATATTTTGACCAACAAAGTGTCCATCTTTGTGCTATCATATCTCCGTTTGAGAAAACCGTACCGACATACACCATAGCTAATTTCGAAGCACAAGCTCCCCTCGTCGAACCCATGGAACGATTTTCCCCAGAAAGCTAAATCCACGAAAAGGCAGGCGAGAACGTGCAACACCTAATTTCCCTTTATTTTTCAAACCTTCTCGTCGCCATGTTTACAGCGTTGCCGTCACCCGTCGTTCTTCGAACACCCCCTCGCGGCGCCATTTTGTTTCTTAGCAATGCAAAGCGAGTCGGTGGCGAGGACAGTGATCCACGGACGGATTTCACTTTGTAATTGCGATGCGTCGCCTCGCGATCTCGATATTCAAATTCGGACGCGGAGGAACGGTGGCTATTCAAATCTCCCGCCTTAATTTACAGCGATGGCGTTGCTCCAAAGCCGTAAAATGGCTACGCAACGAACAAACCAAATACGAACCGCGTCCAGTGAATTCAATTATTCAGCCGTCCCGAACGACTCAATTTCACCTGCGACTAAATTAAACAAAAAAAAAAAGTAAGAAAAAAAGAAAAAGAAACTGTCCGCCGAGTAATTCTTCCCAAGGCTGAAGGCCAGGGAGCTAAGGTCAGAAGAAAAGGTTAATCAGATTCACAGGGAACAAGGGGATTTTCGCATGATCCGCGGTTCGCTCGAATATTCGCTTGGCATTCGGTTGCGCAAGCTCCACCTGCTCCTCGAGGGGAAAAGATCAAGGTGGAGGGAAG